>NW_027672252.1:0-199000 GCF_964165515.1 Mesoplodon bidens | reverse complement strand
TGTTGTGATGAGAAGTGTCATGTAGCATCGTGATGACAAGAACGAGGAGAATTGTGATGACAAGGGACATGGAGCATTGTGATAACTAGGACATGGTGCAATGTGATGACAGGGGTATGGAGCATTATTATGACAAGGGCCATGGTGCATTCTCACATAAGATATCACTTATGAAGGGAATGTAAACATGGCTACATATGAACTGTATTAGGAAACAGAACAGAGTCTCAGATTTAGAAAACACTCTTATGCTTGCTTAAGGGGAAAGGAGAGGTGGGGAGATGCACAAAACCAGAGTTTGATATTAGCACAGGTACCGTTCCATAATCCAAATACAGAATAGACAAGAACTACTCCTTCTGTAGTGAACGGGACTCAAAAACCCTATTTCCAGCAGAGGAATATATCTGACTAGTAAGAATCTTAAAAGCAGTGTATTTATATGTCTCTGTAAGGGAATCAATTTTGTCTAGACTGGCAAAAACAAGTCAGGGATAATCAGCTCAAACCCATTATAAAACTGAATTTGAAAAACAAAACAAAATAAAAAAAAAAACAGCGATATTCTTACACAATTCCTTCAAGGGCTCTGATGCAACCTGGAATGACAGTATCTACAACAACAGCTGGAAGAGTCATAAGGCTGGACACATTGGACTGAGGGGATGGGAGAGATTGGTGGCGAAAATGCAGTCCCTTTAAAGCCATAATGCGTGCCACCCATTCGATGGGTGCCAACTCTCCAGGTTGAAGGTAATATTACTACAGCTATAAAACGTACGGAAAACCTAGAGAGTGGACACACTGTGAATACGAATGTTTTCTAAAACTCAAAGAACAGTCCCTCTCCTGGTGCTCCGGTTTGACTTTCGAAATTCTTAACTATCAATCTCCCAACTTGGAGAGACAGCCCTTTAACCTCCTGATTCCCACTGGTTGCAAATTTGGCTGAGGATGAAAGGGAAGAGGAAGGACCAATGAGAGAGTAGCCGTTAGGCATTTGGACGGGCACATGTCACTCTAATTTCCCGGTAGGAAGAAGAATTACCCAAAGTCTCAGCCACCCACCGGGAACCAGTATAGTTCCTGAACCAAAATGTTGGACGTGCGTTCAGCTCAGAAAAAAACGAGTTGAAAAATTGAGCTCAGGGGCACAGCAATTCAAAAACTGGCAAATTAATAAAGGAAAACTATCATCCAAAAATCTGTTGAGGGAAGGTAACGAGGCCAACTTGAAAGAGAGGCAGAATAGCAGGGAACAGATTTCAAGAGGTATGTAGGAATTGCCTGTAAAGCACAGGAAGAGGGGCACAACTTCGACTAAGATGCACTTGCCCAAAAAGGGCGTATGCGTTTTCTCCTGAATATATTCAGGAGAAAACGTATACGCCTTTTTTGGCCAAGCAAGCAAGAGGGCAATGCAAATCTGCACTACAAAGAAGTACCTCTTCCCACCGGTCAAAAGGGACATCTACAAAATGTATAAAAACCAGAGGGCAAGACAGGCCCTGGAGAACAGGAGCCTTGTTATGCTGATGGGCGGGATGTAAATTGCCAACTGCCTGACTGGAGGAGTGCATTGTGTTCCCTAAAACAAGTAAACAACACAGCTACAGAGCCAAGGGCATTTCCAGTCTAGAGAATATACCTTGGGAAACCTGAAAATCAATATGGCAGAGCCACCCCCGAATTAAGGTCTGCACTGCTTACAAGAACCTCAACTTCGGTCCACCTTAAATATCCAAGGAAATATAAAAATGGTTCAAAAAATTGTGCTACTTACGTACGATGGAATATCCCTCAGCCATGAAATCAAAGTCATAAGACCAGTAGCAGCAAAGTGAGTGGATTCAGGTACGATGATTCTAAGTGAAATAAGTCACACAGAAAAAGAAACTTATCATAAGATATCACTTATGAAGAACCTGTAAACATGGCTACACATGAACTGAGTTAAGAAAGAGAACACAGTCTCACATTTAGAAGACATTCTTATGCCTGCTTAAGTTGGAAGGAGAGGTGGGGTGATGAATAAAACCAGTGTTTGATATAAGCACAGCTACCATTTCAAAAACCAATTATGGAATAGACAAGACCGACACCTTCCAGTGAAAGGGACTCAAAACCCCATATTTCCCGCACAGGAATAGATCTCACTAGTAAGAATCTTAAAACCTAAGTATTGATATGTCTCCATAAGGGAATCAAGTGTGTCTAGACTGGCATAAACATGGCAGCGAGAATCAGCTCAAACGCACTATAAAAAGGAATTTCAAAAACAAATCAAAAAAACAGGGAAATCCTTTACAATTCCTTCAGGGTCTCTGACGAAACCTGGAATGCCCGTATCTACAATGACAACTGGATGTGTCATAAGGCAGGACACTTGGGACTGAGAGGATTGGTGAGATTGGGTGAGCAAATGCAGACCCTTTAAAGCAATAATGCCAGGCCCCCATTCCATGGGCCCCAACTCTAAAGGTTGAAGGGAATATTACTAAAGCTATAACATGTACCGGAAACCTAGAGAATGAACACAATGTGAATACGAAAGGTTTCTAAAACTCAACGAATAGTCCCTCTCCTGGTGCTCCGGTTTGACTTTCCAACAGCTTTACTATCAATCTCCCAACTTGGAGAGACAGCCCCTTTAAGCTCCTGGTTCGCACACGTTGCCAATTTGGCAGAGGATGAAAGGGAAGAGGAAGAACCAATGAGAGAGTAGCTGTTAGGCATTTGGACGGACACATGTCACTCTAATTTTCCGGCAGGAAAGAGAATTAACCAAGGTCTCAGCCATCCAACGGGAACCAGTATAGTTCCTGAACCAAAATTTTGGACTTGCATTCAGCTCACAAAAAACGGGTTGACAAATGGAGCTCAGGGGCACAGAAATTCACAACCTGGCAGAGTAATAAAGGACAACTATCATCAAAAAGTTTGCTGAGGGAAGACAACGAGGCCAACATGAATGCCAGGCAGAATAGCAGGAAACAAATTTCAAGAGGTACGTAGGAATCGCCTGTAAAGCACAGGAAGTGGGGCACAACTTCGACAATGATGCACTTGGCCAAAAAATGCGTATGAATTTTCTGTTGAATATATTCAGGAGAAAACGCATACGCACTTTTTGGCTAAGCAAGCAAGCGGGCAATGCAAATCTGCACGACAAAGAAGTATCTCTTCCCACCGGTCAAAAGGGACATCCAAAAATGTGTAAAAACCAGAAAGGAAAGACAGGCACTGGAGAACAGGAGCCTTGATTTGCTGAAGGGCGGGATGTAAATTGCCAACTGCCTCAGTGGAGGAGTGCATTGTGTTCCCTAAAACAAGTAAACAACAGAGCTACAGAGCCAAGGACATATCTAGTCTAGGGAATATACCTTGGGAAAACTGAAAATCAATATTTCACAGCCATCCCCAAATTCAGGGCTGCACTGCTTAAAAGAACCTCAACTTGGGTACACCTTAAATATCCCAGGAAATATAAAAAATGGTTCAAAAAATTGTGGTACTTACGTACTATGGAATAACCCTCAGCCATGAAATCAATGTCATAGCACCAGTAGCAGCAAAGTGAGTGGATTCATGTATGATGATTCTAAGTGAAATAAATCACACAGAAGAAGAAACTTATCATAAGATATCACTTATGAAGATCCTGTAAACATGGTATACATGAACAGAGTTAGGATAGAGAACAGAGTCTCACATCGAGAAAACACTCTTATGCCTGCTTAAGGGGGATGGAGAGGTGGGGTGATGCATAAAACCAGAGTTTGATATAAGCACAGGTACCGTTCCAAAAACCAACTATGGAATAGACAAGACCTACACCTTCCTCAGTGAAAGGGACTCAAAACCCCATATTTCCCGCAGAGGAATAGATCTCACTAGTAAAAATATTTAAACCTATGTATTGATATGTCTCCGTTAGGGAATCAAGTGTGTCTAGACTGGCATAAACATGTCAGCGAGAATCAGCTCAAACCCACTATAAAATGGAATTTAAAAAACAAATCTAAAAAACAGGGAAATTCTTTACAATTCCTTAAGGGTCTCTGACGAAACCTGGAATGACCCTATCTACAATGACAGCAAGATATGGCATAAGGCTAAACACTTGGCACTGAAAGGATTGGTGAGATTGGTTGAGCAAATGCAAACCCTTTAAACCAATAATGCATGGCCCCCATTCCAAGGGTCCAAATTTTCAAGGTAGAAGGCAATATTACTACAGCTATAACATGTTCGGGATACCCAGAGAATGGACACACTGTGAATACGAATGGTTTCTAAAACTCAACGAATAGTCCCTCTCCTGGTACTCTGGTTTGACTTTCCAACTGCTTTACTATCTATCTCCCAACTTGGAGAGACAGCCCCTTTAAGCTCCTGGTTCGCACAGGTTGCCAATTTGGCAGAGGATGGAAGGGAAGAGGGAGAACCAATGAGAGAGTAGCTGTTAGGCATTTGGAGGGACACATGTCAATCTAATTTCCCAGTAGGGGAAGAATTAACCAAAATCTCAGCCATCCACCGGGAACAAGTATAGGTCCTGAACCAAAATTTTGGACTTGCATTCAGCTCACAAAAACGAGTTGAAAAATTGAGCTCAGGGGCTCAGAAATTCACAAACTGGCAGAGTAATAAAGGACAACTATCATCAAAAAGTCTGATGTGGGAAGGCAACGAGGCCGACTTGAAAGCGAGGCTGAATAGCAGGAAACAGATTTCAAGAGGTACGTAGGAATCGCCTGTAAAGCACAGGAAGAGGGGCACAACTTCGACAATGATGCACTTGGCCAAAAACGGCGTACGCGTTTTCTCCTGAATATATTCAGGAGAAAATGCATACGCCCTTCTTGGCCAAGCAAGCAAGCCTGCAATGACAATCTGCACTACAAAGAAGTATCTCTTCCGACCGGTCAAAAGTGAATTCCACAAAGTGTGTAAAAACCAGAAAGGCAAGACAGGCCCTGGAGAACAGGAGCTTTGATTTGTTGATGGGCGGGATGTAAATTGCCAACTGCCTCACTGGAGGAGTGCATTGTGTTCCGTAAAGCAAGTAAACAACAGAGCTACAGAGCCTAGGGCATTTACAGTCTAGGCAATATACCTTGGGAAACCTGAAAAAAAATAAGTCAGAGCCATCCACAGATTCAGGGCTGCACTGCTTACAAGAACCTCAACTTGGGTAAACCTTAAATATCCCAGGACATATGAAAATGGTTCAAAAAATTGTGGTACTTATGTAGGATGGAATATCCCTCAGCCATGAAATGAATGTCATAAGACCAGGAGCAGCAAAGTGAGTGGATTCAGGTACGATGATTCTAAGTGAAATAAGTCACACAGAAAAAGAATCTTAGCATAAGATATCACTTATGAAGATCCTTTAAACATGGCTACTCATGAACTGATTTAGGAAAGAGAACAGAGTCTCACATTTAGAAAACACTCTTATGTCTGCTTAAGGTGGAAGGAGAGGTGGGGGGATGCATAAAACCAGAGTTTGATTTAAGCACAGGTACCGTTCCAAAAACCAACTATGGAATAGACAAGACCTACACCTTCCTCAGTGAAAGGGATTCAAAACCCCATATTTCCCGCAGAGGAATACATCTCACTAGTAAGAATCTTAAAACCTATGTATTGATATGTCTCCGTAAGGGAATCAAGTGTGTCTAGACTGTCATAAACATGGCAACGAGAATCATCTCAAACACACTAAAAAAGGAATTTCAAAAACTAATCAAAAAAACAGGGAAATCCTTTACAATTCCTTCAGGGTCTCTGACGAAACCAGGAATGACCCTATCTACAATGACAGCTGGATGTGGCATAAGGCTGGACACTTGGGACCGAGAGGATTTTTGAGATTGGGTGAGCAAATGCAGACCCCTTAAAGCAATAATTCATGACCCCCATTCCATGGGTTCCAACTCTCCATGTTGAAGGGAATTTTACTACAGCTATAACATGTACGGGAAACCTAAAGAATGGACACACTGTGAATACGAAAGGTTTCTAAAACTCAATGAATAGTCCCTCTCCTGGTGCTCCGGTTTGACTTCCAACTGCTTTACTATCAATCTCCCAAATTGGAGAGACAGCCCCTTTAAGCTCCTGTTTCGCACAGGTTGCCAATTTGGCAGTGGATGAAAAGGATGAGGAAGAACCAATGAGAGAGTAGCTGTTAGGCATTTGGACGGGCACGTGTCACTCTAATTTCTCGGCAGGAAGATGAATTAAACAAAATCTCAGCCACCCACAAGGAACCAGTATAGTTCCGGGACCATAATATTGGACTTGCATTCAGCTCACATAAAACGAGTTTTAAAATGGAGCTCAGGGGCACAGCAATTCACAAACTGGCAGAATAATAAAGGACAACTATCTCCCAAAAGTCTGCTGAGGGAAGGCAACGATGCCGACTAGAAAGCGAGGCAGAATAGCAGGAAACAGATTTTAAGAGTTACGTAGGATTCGCCTGTAAAGCACAGGAAGAGGGGAACAACTTCGTAATGATGCACTTGGCCAAAAAGGGCGTATGCGTTTTCTCCTGAATATATTCAGGAGAAAACGCATACGCCCTTTTTGGCCAAACAAGCAAGCGGTCAATGCAAATCTGCACTACAAATAAGTATCTCTTCCCACCGGTCAAAAGGGACATCAACAAAATGTGTAAAAACCAAAAAGGCAAGACAGGCCATGGAGAACAGGGAGCAATTTTATGCTGATGGGCGGGATGTAAATTGCCAACTGCCTCACTGGAGGAGTGCATTGCGTTCCCTAAAACAAGTAAACAACAGAGCTACAGAGCCAAGGGCACTTCCCGTCTAGGGAATACACATTGGGAAAACTGAAAATCAATATGACAGAGCCACCCCCAAATTTAGGGCTGCACTGCTTACAAGAACCTCAACTTGGGTACACCTTAAATATCCCAGGAAATATAAAAATGGTTCAAAAACTGTGATATTTATGTCCGATGGAATATCCCTCAGCCATGAAATCAATGTCATAATACCAGGAGCAGCAAAGTGAGTGGATTCAGGTACGATGATTCTAAGTGAAATAAGTCACACAGAAAAAGAAACTTATCATAAGATATGACTTATGAAGATCCTGTAAACATGGCTACACATGAACAGAGTTAGGAAAGAGAACAGAGTCTCACATTTAGAAAACACTCTTATGCCTGCTTAAGGGGAAAGGAGAGGTGGGGTGATGCATAAAACCAGAGTTTGATATAAGCACAGGTACCATTTCCAAAACCAACTGTGGAATAGACAAGACCTACACCTTCCTCAGTGAAAGGGACTCAAAACCCCATATTTCCCGCAGAGGAATAGATCTGACTAGTAAGAATCTTAAAACCTATGTATTGATATGTCTCTGTAAGGGAATCAAGTGTGTCTAGACTGGCATAAACACGGCAGAGAGAATCAGCTCAAACCCACTATAAAAAGGAATTTCAAAATCAAAACAAAAAAACAGGGATATTCTTTCCATTTCCTTCAGGGTCTCTGAGGAAACCTGGAAAAACCCTGTCTACAATGACTGCTGGATGTGGCATAAGGCTGGACACTTGGGACTGAGAGGATTGGTGAGATTGGGTGAGCAAATGCAGACCCTTTAAAGCAAAAATGCATGGCCCCCATTCCATGGGTCCCAACTCTCCAGGTTGAAGGGAATATTACTACAGCTATAACATGTACGGGAAACCTAGAGAATGGACACACAGTGAATACAAAAGGTTTCTAAAACTCAACGAGTATTCCCTCTCCTGGTGCTCCGGTTTGACTTTCCAACTGCTTTACTATCAATCTCCCAACTTGGAGAGACAGCCCCTTTAACCTCCTGGTTCGCACAGGTTGCCAATTTGGCAGAGGATGGAAGGGAAGAGGGAGAACCAATGAGAGAGTTACTGTTAGGCATTTGGACGGGCACATGTCACTCTAATTTCCCGGCAGGAAAAAGAATTAACCAGAGTCTCAGCCACCCACCAGGAACCAGTATAGGTCCTGAACCAAAATTTTGGACTTGCGTACAGCTCACAAAAAACGAGTTGGATAATGGAGCTCAGGGCCACAGCAATTCACAAACTGGCAGAGTAATAAAGGGCCACTATCGTCCAAAAATCTGTTGAGGGAAGGCAACGAGGCAGACTTGAAAGCCAGGCAGAATAGCAGGAAACAGATTTCAAGAGGTACGTTGGAATCGCCTTTAAAGCACAGGAAGAGGGGCACAACTTCGACAATGACGCAGTTGGCCAAAAAGGGCGTATGCGTTTTCTCCTGAATATATTCAGGAGAAAACGCATACGCCCTTTTTGGCCAAACAAGCAAGCGGGCAATGCAAATCTGCACTACAAAGAAGTATCACTTCCCACCGGTCAAAAGGGACATCCACAAAATGTGTAAAAACCAGAAAGGCAAGACAGGCCCTGGAGAACAGGGAGCCTTGTTATGCTGATGGGCGGGATGTAAATTGCCAACTGCCTCACTGGAGGAGTGCATTGCGTTCCCTAAAACAAGTAAACAACAGAGCTACAGAGCCAGGGGCACTTCCAGTCTAGGGAATATACATTGGGAAAACTGAAAATCAATAAGAGAGAGCCACCCCTAAATTTAGGGCTGCACTGCTTACAAGAACCTCAACTTGGGTACACCTTAAATATCCCAGGAATTATAAAAATGGTTCAAAAAACTGTGGTATTTATGTCCGATGGAATATCCCTCAGCCATGAAATCAATGTCATAAGACCAGGAGCAGCAAAGTGAGTGGATTCAGGTACGATGATTCTAAGTGAAATAAGTCACACAGAAAAAGAAACTTATCATAAGATATGACTTATGAAGATCCTGTAAACATGGCTACACATGAACTGAGTTAGGAAAGAGAACAGAGTCTCACATTTAGAAAACACTCTTATGCCTGCTTAAGGGGAAAGGAGAGGTGGGGTGATTCATAAAACCAGAGTTTGATATAAGCACAAGTACCATTTCCAAAACCAACTGTGGAATAGACAAGACCTACACCTTCCTCAGTGAAAGGGACTCAAAACCCCATATTTCCCACAGAGGAATAGATCTGACTAGTAAGAATCTTAAAACCTATGTATTGATATGTCTCTCTAAGGGAATCAAGTGTGTCTAGACTGGCATAAACACGGCAGAGAGAATCTGCTCAAACCCACTATAAAAAGGAATTTCAAAAGCAAAACCAAAAAACAGGGAAATTCTTTACGTTTCCTTCAGGGTCTCTGATGAAACCTGGAAAAACACTGTCTACAATGACAGCTGGATGTGGCATAATGCTGGACACTTGGGACTGAGAGGATTGGTGAGATTGGGTGAGCAAATGCAGACCCTTTAAAGCAAAAATGCATGGCCCCCATTCCATGGGTCCCAACTCTCCAGGTTGAAGGGAATATTACTACAGCTATAACACGTACGGGAAACCTAGAGAATGGACACACTGTGAATACAAAAGGTTTCTAAAACTCAACGAGTAGTCCCTCTCCTGGTGCTCCGGTTTGACTTTCCAACTGCTTTACTATCAATCTCCCAACTTGGAGAGACAGCCCCTTTAACCTCCTGGTTCGCACAGGTTGCCAATTTGGCAGAGGATGGAAGCGAAGAGGGAGAACCAATGAGAGAGTTACTGTTAGGCATTTGGACGGGCACATGTCACTCTAATTTCCCTGCAGGAAGAAGAATTAACCAGAGTCTCAGCCACCCACCGGGAACCAGTATAGGTCCTGAACCAAAATTTTGGACATGCGTACAGCTCACAAAAAACGAGTTGGAAAATGGAGCTCAGGGCCCCAGCAATTCACAAACTGGCAGAGTAATAAAGGACAACTATCGTCCAAAAATCTGTTGAGGGAAGGCAACGAGGCAGACTTGAAAGCCAGGCAGAATAGCAGGAAACAGATTTCAAGAGGTACGTTGGAATCGCCTTTAAAGCACAGGAAGAGAGGCACAACTTCGACAATGACGCAGTCGGCCAAAAAGAGCGTATGCGTTTTCTCCTGAATATATACAGGAGAAAACACATACGCCCTTTTTGGCCGAACAAGCAAGCGGGCAATGCAAATCTGCACTACAGAGAAGTATCACTTCCCACCGGTCAAAAGGGACATCCCCAAAATGTTTAAAAACCAGAAAGGCAAGACTGGCCCTGGAGAACAGGGAGCCTTGTTATGCTGATGGGCGGGATGTAAATTGCCATCTGCCTCACTGGAGGAGTGCATTGCGTTCCCTAAAACAAGTAAACAACAGAGCTACAGAGCCAAGGCACTTCCAGTCTAGGGAATATACATTGGGAAAACTGAAAATCAATAAGACAGAGCCACCCCCAAATTTAGGGCTGCACTGCTTACAAGAACCTCAACTTGGGTACACCTTAAATATCCCAGGAAATATAAAAATGGTTCAAAAAACTGTGGTATTTATGTCCGATGGAATATCCCTCAGCCATGAAATCAATGTCATAAGACCAGGAGCAGCAAAGTGAGTGGATTCAGGTACGATGATTCTAAGTGAAATAAGTCACACAGAAAAAGAAACTTATCATAAGATATCACTTATGAAGATCCTGTAAACATGGCTACACATGAACTGAGTTAGGAAAGAGAACTGAGTCTCACATTTAGAAAACACTCTTATGCCTGCTTAAGGGGAAAGGAGAGGTGGGGTGATGCATAAAACCAGAGTTTGATATAAGCACAGGTACCATTTCCAAAACCAACTGTGGAATAGACAAGACCTACACCTTCCTCAGTGAAAGGTACTCAAAACCCCATATTTCCCGCAGAGGAATAGATCTGACTAAAAGAATCTTAAAACCTATGTATTGATATGTCTCTGTAAGGGAATCAAGTGTGTCTAGACTGGCATAAACATGGCAGAGAGAATCAGCTCAAACCCACTATAAAAAGGAATTTCAAAAACAAAACCAAAAAACAGGGAAATTCTTTCCATTTCCTTCAGGGTCTCTGAGGAAACCTGGAAAAACCCTGTCTACAATGACAGCTGGATGTGGCATAAGGCTGGACACTTGGGACTGAGAGGATTGGTGAGATTGGGTGAGCAAATGCAGACCCTTTAAAGCAAAAATGCATGGCCCCCATTCCATGGGTCCCAACTCTCCATGTTGAAGGGAATATTACTACAGCTATAACATGTACGGGAAACCTAGAGAATGGACACACTGTGAATACAAAATGTTTCTAAAACTCAACGAGTAGTCCCTCTCCTGTGCTCCGGTTTGACTTTCCAACTGCTTTACTATCAATCTCCCAACTTGGAGAGACAGCCCCTTTAACCTCCTGGTTCGAACAGGTTGCCAATTTGGCAGAGGATGGAAGGGAATAGGGAGAACCAATGAGAGAGTTACTGTTAGGCATTTGGACGGGCACATGTCACTCTAATTTCCCGGCAGGAAGAAGAATTAACCAGAGTCTCAGCCATCCACCGGGAACCAGTATAGGTCCTGAACCAAAATTTTGGACTTGCGTACAGCTCACAAAAAACGAGTTGAAAATGGAGCTCAGGGCCACAGCAATTCACAAACTGGCAGAATAATAAAGGACAACTATCGTCCAAAAATCTTTTGAGGGAAGGCAACGAGGCAGACTTGAAAGCCAGGCAGAATAGCAGGAAACAGATTTCAAGAGGTACGTTGGAATCGCCTTTAAAGCACAGGAAGAGGGGCACAACTTCGACAATGACACAGTTGGCCAAAAAGGGCGTATGCGTTTTCTCCTGAATATATTCAGGAGAAAACGCATACGCCCTTTTTGGCCAAACAAGCAAGCGGGCAATGCAAATCTGCACTGCAAAGAAGTATCACTTCCCACCGGTCAAAAGGGACATCCACAAAATGTGTAAAAACCAGAAAGGCAAGACAGGCCCTGGAGAACAGGGAGCCTTGTTATGCTGATGGGTGTGATGTAAATTGCCAACTGCCTCACTGGAGGAGTGCATTGCGTTCCCTAAAACAAGTAAACAACAGAGCTACAGAGCCAAGGGCACTTCCAGTCTAGGGAACATACATTGGGAAAATTGAAAATCAATAAGACAGAGCCAACCCCAAATTTAGGGCTGCACTGCTTACAAGAACCTCAACTTGGGTACACCTTAAATATCCCAGGAAATATAAAAATGGTTCAAAAAAGTGTGGTATTTATGTACGATGGAATATCCCTCAGCCATGAAATCAATGTCATAAGACCAGCAGCAGCAAAGTGAGTGGATTCAGGTACGATGATTCTAAGTGAAATAAGTCACACAGAAAAAGAAACTTATCATAAGATATCACTTATGAAGATCCTGTAAACATGGCTACACATGAACTGAGTTAGGAAAGAGAAGAGAGTCTCACATTTAGAAAACACTCTTATGTCTGCTTAAGGGGAAAGGAGAGGTGGGGTGATGCATAAAACCAGAGTTTGATATAAACACAGGTACCATTTCCAAAACCAACTGTGGAATAGACAAGACCTACACCTTCCTCAGTGAAAGGGACTCAAAACCCCATATTTCCCGCAGAGGAATAGATCTGACTAGTAAGAATCTTAAAACCTATGTATTGATATGTCTCTGTAAGGGAATCAAGTGTGTCTAGACTGGCATAAACATGGCAGAGAGAATCAGCTCAAACCCACTCTAAAAAGGAATTTCAAATACAAAACCAAAAAACAGGGAAATTCTTTACATATCCTTCAGGGTCTCTGATGAAACCTGGAAAAACCCTGTCTACAATGACAGCTGGATGTGGCATAAGGCTGGACACTTGGGACTGAGAGGATTGGTGAGATTGGGTGAGCAAATGCAGACCCTTTAAAGCATAAATGCATGGCCCCCATTCCATGGGTCCCAACTCTCCAGGTTGAAGGGAATATTACTACAGCTATAACATGTACGGGAAACCTAGAGAATGGACACACTGTGAATACAAAAGGTTTCTAAAACTCAACGAGTAGTCCCTCTCCTGGTGCTCCGGTTTGACTTTCCAACTGCTTTACTATCAATCTCCCAACTTGGAGAGACAGCCCCTTTAACCTCCTGGTTCGCACAGGTTGCCAATTTGGCAGAGGATGGAAGGGAAGAGGGAGAACCAATGAGAGAGTTACTGTTAGGCATTTGGACGGGCACATGTCACTCTAATTTCCCGGCAGGAAGAAGAATTAACCAGAGTCTCAGCCACCCACCGGGAACCAGTATAGGTCCTGAACCAAAATTTTGGACTTGCGTACAGCTCACAAAAAACGAGTTGGAAAATGCAGCTCAGGGCCACAGCAATTCACAAACTGGCAGAGTAATAAAGGACAACTATCGTCCAAAAATCTTTTGAGGGAAGGCAACGAGGCAGACTTGAAAGCCAGGCAGAATAGCAGGAAACAGATTTCAAGAGGTACGTTGGAATCGCCTTTAAAGCACAGGAAGAGGGGCACAACTTCGACAATGACACAGTTGGCCAAAAAGGGCGTATGCGTTTTCTCCTGAATATATTCAGGAGAAAACGCATACACACTTTTTGGCCAAACAAGCAAGCGGGCAATGCAAATCTGCACTGCAAAGAAGTATCACTTCCCACCGGTCAAAAGGGACATCCACAAAATGTGTAAAAACCAGAAAGGCAAGACAGGCCCTGGAGAACAGGGAGCCTTGTTATGCTGATGGGCGGGATGTAAATTGCCAACTGCCTCACTGGAGGAGTGCATTGCGTTCCCTAAAACAAGTAAACAACAGAGCTACAGAGCCAAGGGCACTTCCAGTCTAGGGAACATACATTGGGAAAATTGAAAATCAATAAGACAGAGCCACCCCCAAATTTAGGGCTGCACTGCTTACAAGAACCTCAACTTGGGAACACCTTAAATATCCCAGGAAATATAAAATTGGTTCAAAAAACTGTAGTATTTATGTCCGATGGAATATCCCTCAGCCATGAAATCAATGTCATAAGACCAGGAGCAGCAAAGTGAGTGGATTCAGGTACGATGATTCTAAGTGAAATAAGTCACACAGAAAAAGAAACTTATCATAAGATATCACTTATGAAGATCCTGTAAACATGGCTACACATGAACTGAGTTAGGAAAGAGAACTGAGTCTCACATTTAGAAAACACTCTTATGCCTGCTTAAGGGGAAAGGAGAGGTGGGGTGATTCATAAAACAAGAGTTTGATATAAGCACAGGTACCATTTCCAAAACCAACTGTGGAATAGACAAGACCTACACCTTCCTCAGTGAAAGGGACTCAAAACCCCATATTTCCCGCAGAGGAATAGATCTGACTAGTAACAATCTTAAAACCTATGTATTGATATGTCTCTGTAAGGGAATCAAGTGTGTCTAGACTGGCATAAACACGGCAGAGAGAATCAGCTCAAACCCACTATAAAAAGGAATTTCAAAAACAAAACCACAAAACAGGGAAATTCTTTCCATTTCCTTCAGGGTCTCTGATGAAACCTGGAAAAACCCTGTCTACAATGACAGCTGGATGTGGCATAAGGCTGGACACTTGGGACTGAGAGGATTGGTGAGATTGGGTGAGCAAATGCAGACCCTTTAAAGCAAAAATGCATGGCCCCCATTCCATGGGTCCCAACTCTCCATGTTGAAGGGAATATTACTACAGATATAACATGTACGGGAAACCTAGAGAATGGACACACTGTGAATACAAAATGTTTCTAAAACTCAACGAGTAGTCCCTCTCCTGTGCTCCGGTTTGACTTTCCAACTGCTTTACTATCAATCTCCCAACTTGGAGAGACAGCCCCTTTAACCTCCTGGTTCGCACAGGTTGCCAATTTGGCAGAGGATGGAAGGGAAGAGGGAGAACCAATGAGAGAGTTACTGTTAGGCATTTGGACGGGCACATGTCACTCTAATTTCCCGGCAGGAAGAAGAATTAACCAGAGTCTCAGCCACCCACCGGGAACCAGTATAGGTCCTGAACCAAAATTTTGGACTTGCGTACAGCTCACAAAAAACGAGTTGGAAAATGCAGCTCAGGGCCACAGCAATTCACAAACTGGCAGAGTAATAAAGGACAACTATCGTCCAAAAATCTTTTGAGGGAAGGCAACGAGGCAGACTTGAAAGCCAGGCAGAATAGCAGGAAACAGATTTCAAGAGGTACGTTGGAATCGCCTTTAAAGCACAGGAAGAGGGGCACAACTTCGACAATGACACAGTTGGCCAAAAAGGGCGTATGCGTTTTCTCCTGAATATATTCAGGAGAAAACGCATACACACTTTTTGGCCAAACAAGCAAGCGGGCAATGCAAATCTGCACTGCAAAGAAGTATCACTTCCCACCGGTCAAAAGGGACATCCACAAAATGTGTAAAAACCAGAAAGGCAAGACAGGCCCTGGAGAACAGGGAGCCTTGTTATGCTGATGGGCGGGATGTAAATTGCCAACTGCCTCACTGGAGGAGTGCATTGCGTTCCCTAAAACAAGTAAACAACAGAGCTACAGAGCCAAGGGCACTTCCAGTCTAGGGAACATACATTGGGAAAATTGAAAATCAATAAGACAGAGCCACCCCCAAATTTAGGGCTGCACTGCTTACAAGAACCTCAACTTGGGAACACCTTAAATATCCCAGGAAATATAAAATTGGTTCAAAAAACTGTAGTATTTATGTCCGATGGAATATCCCTCAGCCATGAAATCAATGTCATAAGACCAGGAGCAGCAAAGTGAGTGGATTCAGGTACGATGATTCTAAGTGAAATAAGTCACACAGAAAAAGAAACTTATCATAAGATATCACTTATGAAGATCCTGTAAACATGGCTACACATGAACTGAGTTAGGAAAGAGAACTGAGTCTCACATTTAGAAAACACTCTTATGCCTGCTTAAGGGGAAAGGAGAGGTGGGGTGATTCATAAAACAAGAGTTTGATATAAGCACAGGTACCATTTCCAAAACCAACTGTGGAATAGACAAGACCTACACCTTCCTCAGTGAAAGGGACTCAAAACCCCATATTTCCCGCAGAGGAATAGATCTGACTAGTAACAATCTTAAAACCTATGTATTGATATGTCTCTGTAAGGGAATCAAGTGTGTCTAGACTGGCATAAACACGGCAGAGAGAATCAGCTCAAACCCACTATAAAAAGGAATTTCAAAAACAAAACCACAAAACAGGGAAATTCTTTCCATTTCCTTCAGGGTCTCTGATGAAACCTGGAAAAACCCTGTCTACAATGACAGCTGGATGTGGCATAAGGCTGGACACTTGGGACTGAGAGGATTGGTGAGATTGGGTGAGCAAATGCAGACCCTTTAAAGCAAAAATGCATGGCCCCCATTCCATGGGTCCCAACTCTCCATGTTGAAGGGAATATTACTACAGATATAACATGTACGGGAAACCTAGAGAATGGACACACTGTGAATACAAAATGTTTCTAAAACTCAACGAGTAGTCCCTCTCCTGTGCTCCGGTTTGACTTTCCAACTGCTTTACTATCAATCTCCCAACTTGGAGAGACAGCCCCTTTAACCTCCTGGTTCGCACAGGTTGCCAATTTGGCAGAGGATGGAAGGGAAGAGGGAGAACCAATGAGAGAGTTACTGTTAGGCATTTGGACGGGCACATGTCACTCTAATTTCCCGGCAGGAAGAAGAATTAACCAGAGTCTCAGCCATCCACCGGGAACCAGTATAGGTCCTGAACCAAAATTTTGGACTTGCGTACAGCTCACAAAAAACGAGTTGGAAAATGGAGCTCAGGGCCACAGCAATTCACAAAATGGCAGAATAATAAAGGACAACTATCGTCCAAAAATCTTTTGAGGGAAGGCAACGAGGCAGACTTGAAAGCCAGGCAGAATAGCAGGAAACAGATTTCAAGAGGTACGTTGGAATCGCCTTTAAAGCACAGGAAGAGGGGCACAACTTCGACAATGACACAGTTGGCCAAAAAGGGCGTATGCGTTTTCTCCTGAATATATTCAGGAGAAAACGCATACGCCCTTTTTGGCCAAACAAGCAAGCGGGCAATGCAAATCTGCACTGCAAAGAAGTATCACTTCCCACCGGTCAAAAGGGACATCCACAAAATGTGTAAAAACCAGAAAGGCAAGACAGGCCCTGGAGAACAGGGAGCCTTGTTATGCTGATGGGCGGGATGTAAATTGCCAACTGCCTCACTGGAGGAGTGCATTGCGTTCCCTAAAACAAGTAAACAACAGAGCTACAGAGCCAAGGGCCCTTCCAGTCTAGGGAACATACATTGGGAAAATTGAAAATCAATAAGACACAGCCACCCCCAAATTTAGGGCTGCACTGCTTACAAGAACCTCAACTTGGGTACACCTTAAATATCCCAGGAAATATAAAAATGGTTCAAAAAAGTGTGGTATTTATGTACGATGGAATATCCCTCAGCCATGAAATCAATGTCATAAGACCAGCAGCAGCAAAGTGAGTGGATTCAGGTACGATGATTCTAAGTGAAATAAGTCACACAGAAAAAGAAACTTATCATAAGATATCACTTATGAAGATCCTGTAAACATGGCTACACATGAACTGAGTTAGGAAAGAGAACAGAGTCTCACATTTAGAAAACACTCTTATGTCTGCTTAAGGGGAAAGGAGAGGTGGGGTGATGCATAAAACCAGAGTTTGATATAAACACAGGTACCATTTCCAAAACCAACTGTGGAGTAGACAAGACCTACACCTTCCTCAGTGAAAGGGACTCAAAACCCCATATTTCCCGCAGAGGAATAGATCTGACTAGTAAGAATCTTAAAACCTATGTATTGATATGTCTCTGTAAGGGAATCAAGTGTGTCTAGACTGGCATAAACATGGCAGAGAGAATCAGCTCAAACCCACTCTAAAAAGGAATTTCAAATACAAAACCAAAAAACAGGGAAATTCTTTACATTTCCTTCAGGGTCTCTGATGAAACCTGGAAAAACCCTGTCTACAATGACAGCTGGATGTGGCATAAGGCTGGACACTTGGGACTGAGAGGATTGGTGAGATTGGGTGAGCAAATGCAGACCCTTTAAAGCAAAAATGCATGGCCCCCATTCCATGGGTCCCAACTCTCCAGGTTGAAGGGAATATTACTACAGCTATAACATGTACGGGAAACCTAGAGAATGGACACACTGTGAATACAAAAGGTTTCTAAAACTCAACGAGTAGTCCCTCTCCTGGTGCTCCGGTTTGACTTTCCAACTGCTTTACTATCAATCTCCCAACTTGGAGAGACAGCCCCTTTAACCTCCTGGTTCGCACAGGTTGCCAATTTGGCAGAGGATGGAAGGGAAGAGGGAGAACCAATGAGAGAGTTACTGTTAGGCATTTGGACGGGCACATGTCACTCTAATTTCCCGGCAGGAAGAAGAATTAACCAGAGTCTCAGCCACCCACCGGGAACCAGTATAGGTCCTGAACCAAAATTTTGGACTTGCGTACAGCTCACAAAAAACGAGTTGGAAAATGGAGCTCAGGGCCACAGCAATTCACAAACTGGCAGAGTAATAAAGGACAACTATCGTCCAAAAATCTGTTGAGGGAAGGCAACGAGGCAGACTTGAAAGCCAGGCAGAATAGCAGGAAACAGATTTCAAGAGGTACGTTGGAATCGCCTTTAAAGCACAGGAAGAGGGGCACAACTTCGACAATGACACAGTTGGCCAAAAAGGGCGTATGCGTTTTCTCCTGAATATATTCAGGAGAAAACGCATACGCCCATTTTGGCCAAGCAAGCAAGCAGGCAATGCAAATCTGCACTACAAAGAAGTATCTCTTCCCACCGGTCAAAAGGGACATCCACAAAATGTGTAAAATCCAGAAAGGGAAGACAGGCCCTGGAGAACAGGAGCCTTCTTATGCTGATGGGCGGGATGTAAATTGCCAACTGCCTCACTGGAGGAGTGCATTGCGTTCCCTAAAAGAAGTAATCAACAGAACTAGAGAGCCAAGGTCACTTCCAGTCTAGGGAATATACCATTGGAAACCTGAAAATCAATAAGACAGAGCCACCCCCAAATTTAGGGCTGCACTCCTTACAAGAACCTCAACTTGGGTACACCTTAAATATCCCAGGAAATATAAAATTGGTTCAAAAAACTGTGGTATTTATGTCCAATGGAATATCCCTCAGCCATGAAATCAATGTCATAAGACCAGGAGCAGCAAAGTGAGTGGATTCAGGTACGATGATTCTAAGTGAAATAAGTCACACAGAAAAAGAAACTTATCATAAGATATCACTTATGAAGGTCCTGTAAACACGGCTACACATGAACTGAGTTAGGAAAGAGAACAGAGTCTCACATTTAGAAAACACTCTTATGCCTGCTTAAGGGGAAAGGAGAGGTGGGGTGATGCATAAAACCAGAGTTTGATATAAGCACAGGTACCATTTCCAAAACCAACTGTGGAATAGACAAGACCTACACCTTCCTCAGTGAAAGGGACTCAAAACCCCATACTTCCCGCAGAGGAATAGATCTGACTAGTAAGAATCTTAAAACCTATGTATTGATATGTCTCTGTAAGGGAATCAAGTGTGTCTAGACTGGCATAAACATGGCAGAGAGAATCAGCTCAAACCCACTATAAAAAGGAATTTCAAAAACAAAACCAAAAAACAGGGAAATTCTTTACATTTCCTTCAGGGTCTCTGATGAAACCTGGAAAAACCCTGTCTACAATGACAGCTGGATGTGGCATAAGGCTGGACACTTGGGACTGAGAGGATTGGTGAGATTGGGTGAGCAAATGCAGACCCTTTAAAGCAAAAATGCATGGCCCCCATTCCGTGGGTCCCAACTCTCCATGTTGAAGGGAATATTACTACAGCTATAACATGTACGGGAAACCTAGAGAATGGACACACTGTGAAGACAAAAGGTTTCTAAAACTCAACGAATAGACCCTCACCTGGTTCTCCGGTTTGATTTTCCAACTGCTTTACTATCAATCTCCCAACTTGGAGAGACAGCCCCTTTAACCTTCTGGTTCGCACAGGTTGCCAATTTGGCAGAAGATGGAAGGGAAGAGGGAGAACCAATGAGAGACTAGCTGTTAGGCATTTGGACGGGCACATGTCACTCTAATTTCCCGGAAGGAAGAAGAATTAACCAAAGTCTCAGCCACCTACCAGGAATCAGTAGAGGTCCTGAAACAAAATTTTGGACTTGCGTACAGCTCACAAAAAAACGAGTTGGAAAATGGAGCTCAGGGGCACAGCAATTCACAAACTGGCAGAGTAATAAAGGACAACTATCGTCCAAAAATCTGTTGAGGGAAGGCAACGAGGCAGACTTGAAAGCCAGGCAGAATAGCAGGAAACAGATTTCAAGAGGTACGTTGGAATCGCCTTTAAAGCACAGGAAGAGGGGCACAACTTCGACAGTGACGCAGTTGGCCAAAAAGGGTGTATGCGTTTTCTCCTGAATATATTCAGGACAAAACGCATACGCCCTTTTTGGCCAAACAAGAAAGCGGGCAATGCAAATCTGCACTACAAAGAAGTATCACTTCCCACCGGTCAAAAGGGACATCCACAAAATGTGTAAAAACCAGAAAGGCAAGACAGGCCCTGGAGAACAGGGAGCCTTGTTATGCTGATGGGCGGGATGTAAATTGCCCACTGCCTCACTGGAGGAGTGCATTGCGTTCCCTAAAACAAGTAAACAACAGAGCTACAGAGCCAAGGGCACTTCCAGTCTAGGGAATATACATTGGGAAAACTGAAAATCAATAAGACAGAGCCACACCCAAATTTAGGGCTGCACTGCTTACAAGAACCTCAACTTGGGTACACCTTAAATATCCCAGGAAATATAAAAATGGTTCAAAAAACTGTGGTATATATGTCCGATGGAATATCCCTCAACCATGAAATCAATGTCATAAGACCAGGAGCAGCAAAGTGAGTGGATTCAGGTACGATGATTCTAAGTGAAATAAGTCACACCGAAAAAGAAACTTATCATAAGATATGACTTATGAAGATCCTGTAAACATGGCTACACATGAACTGAGTTAGGAAAGAGAACAGAGTCTCACATTTAGAAAACACTCTTATGTCTGCTTAAGGGGAAAGGAGAGGTGGGGTGATGCATAAAACCAGAGTTTGATATAAGCACAGGTACCATTTCCAAAACCAACTGTGGAATAGACAAGACCTACACCTTCCTCAGTGAAAGGGACTCAAAACCCCATATTTCCCGCAGAGGAATAGATCTGACTAGTAAGAATCTTAAAACCTATGTATTGATATGTCTCTGTAAGGGAATCAAGTGTGTCTAGACTGGCATAAACACGGCAGAGAGATCAGCTCAAACCCACTCTAAAAAGGAATTTCAAAAACAAAACCAAAAAACAGGGAAATTCTTTACATTTCCTTCTGGGTCTCTGAGGAAACCTGGAAAAACCCTGTCTACAATGACAGCTGGATGTGGCATAAGGCTGGACACTTGGGACTGAGAGGATTGGTGAGATTGGGTGAGCAAATGCAGACCCTTTAAAGCAAAAATGCATGGCCCCCATTCCATGGGTCCCAACTCTCCCTGTTGTAGGGAATATTACTTCAGCAATAACATGTACGGGAAACCTAGAGAATGGACACACTGTGAATACAAAAGGTTTCTAAAACTCAACGAGTAGTCCCTCTCCTGGTGCTCCGGTTTGACTTTCCAACTGCTTTACTATCAATCTCCCAACTTGGAGAGACAGCCCCTTTAACCTCCTGGTTCGCACAGGTTGCCAATTTGGCAGAGGATGGAAGGGAAGAGGGAGAACCAATGAGAGAGTTACTGTTAGGCATTTGGACGGGCACATGTCACTCTAATTTCCCGGTAGGAAGAAGAATTAAGCAGAGTCTCAGCCACCCACCGGGAACCAGTATAGGCCCTGAACCAAAATTTTGGACTTGCGTACAGCTCACAAAAAACGAGTTGGAAAATGGAGCTCAGGACCACAGCAATTCACAAACTGGCAGAGTAATAAAGGACAACTATCGTCCAAAAATCTGTTGAGGGAAGGCAACGAGGCAGACTTGAAAGCCAGGCAGAATAGCAGGAAACAGATTTCAAGAGGTACGTTGGAATCACCTTTAAAGCACAGGAAGAGGGGCACAACTTCGACAGTGATGCAGTTGGCCAAAAAGGGCGTATGCGTTTTCTCCTGAATATATTCAGGAGAAAACGCATACGCCCATTTTGGCCAAACAAGCAAGCGGGCAATGCAAATCAGCACTACAAAGAAGTATCACTTCCCACCGGTCAAAAGGGACATCCACAAAATGTGTAAAAACCAGAAAGGCAAAACAGGCCCTGGAGAACAGGGAGCCTTGTTATGCTGATGGGCGGGACGTAAATTGCCAACTGCCTCACTGGAGGAGTGCATTGCGTTCCCTAAAACAAGTAAACAACAGAGCTACAGAGCCAAGGGCACTTCCAGTCTAGGGAATATACCTTGGGAAAACTGAAAATCAATAAGACAGAGCCACCCCCTAATTTAGGGCTGCACTGCTTACAAGAACCTCAACTTGGGTACACCTTAAATATCCCAGGAAATATAAAATTGGTTCAAAAAACTGTGGTATTTATGTCCAATGGAATATCCCTCAGCCATGAAATCAATGTCATAAGACCAGGAGCAGCAAAGTGAGTGGATTCAGGTACGATGATTCTAAGTGAAATAAGTCACACAGAAAAAGAAACTTATCATAAGATATCACTTATGAAGGTCCTGTAAACACGGCTACACATGAACTGAGTTAGGAAAGAGAACAGAGTCTCACATTTAGAAAACACTCTTATGCCTGCTTAAGGGGAAAGGAGAGGTGGGGTGATGCATAAAACCAGAGTTTGATATAAACACAGGTACCATTTCCAAAACCAACTGTGGAATAGACAAGACCTACACCTTCCTCAGTGAAAGGGACTCAAAACCCCATATTTCCCGCAGAGGAATAGATCTGACTAGTAAGAATCTTAAAACCTATGTATTGATATGTCTCTGTAAGGGAATCAAGTGTGTCTAGACTGGCATAAACACGGCAGAGAGAATCAGCTCAAACCCACTATAAAAAGGAATTTCAAAAACAAAACCAAAAAACAGGGAAATTCTTTACATTTCCTTCAGGGTCTCTGATGAAACCTGGAAAAACCCTGTCTACAATGACAGCTGGATGTGGCATAAGGCTGGACACTTGGGACTGAGAGGATTGGTGAGATTGGGTGAGCAAATGCAGAACCTTTAAAGCAAAAATGCATGGCCCCCATTTCATGGGTCCCAACTCTCCAGGTTGAAGGGAATATTACTACAGCTATAACATGTACGGGAAACCTAGAGAATGGACACACTGTGAATACAAAAGGTTTCTAAAACTCAACGAGTAGTCCCTCTCCTGGTGCTCCGGTTTGATTTTCCAACTGCTTTACTATCAATCTCCCAACTTGGAGAGACAGCCCCTTTAACCTCCTGGTTCGCACAGGTTGCCAATTTCGCAGAGGATGGAAGGGAAGAGGGAGAACCAATGAGAGAGTTACTGTTAGGCGTTTGGACGGGCACATGTCACTCTAATTTCCCAGCAGGAAGAAGAATTAACCAGAGTCTCAGCCACCCACAAGGAACCAGTATAGGCCCTGAAGCAAAATTTTGGACTTGCGTACAGCTCACAAAAAAAGAGTTGGATAATGGAGCTCAGGGCCACAGCAATTCACAAACTGGCAGAGTAATAAAGGACAACTATTGTCCAAAAATCTGTTGAGGGAAGGCAACGAGGCAGACTTGAAAGCCAGGCAGAATAGCAGGAAACAGATTTCAAGAGGTACGTTGGAATCGCCTTAAAAGCACAGGAAGAGGGGCACAAATTCGACAATGACGCAGTTGGCCAAAAAGGGCGTATGTGTTTTCTCCTGAATATATTCAGGAGAAAACGCATACGCCCTTTTTGGCCAAACAAGCAAGCGAGCAATGCAAATCTGCACTACAAAGAAGTATCACTTCCCACCGGTCAAAAGGGACATCCACAAAATGTGTAAAAACCAGAAAGGCAAGACAGGCCCTGGAGAACAGGGAGCCTTTTTATGCTGATGGGCAGGATGTAAATTGCCAACTGCCTCACTGGAGGAGTGCATTGTGCTCCCTAAAACAAGTAAACAACAGAGCTACGGAGCCAAGGGCACTTCCAGTCTAGGGAATATACATTGGGAAAACTGAAAATCAATAAGACAGAGCCACCCCCAAATTTAGGGCTGCACTGCTTACAAGAACCTCAACTTGGGTACACCTTAAATATCCCAGGAAATATAAAAATGGTTCAAAGAACTGTGGTATTTATGTCCGATGGTATATCCCTCAACCATGAAATCAATGTCATAAGACCAGGAGCAGCAAAGTGAGTGGATTCAGGTACGATGATTCTAAGTGAAATAAGTCACACCGAAAAAGAAACTTATCATAAGATATGACTTATGAAGATTCTGTAAACATGGCTACACATGAACTGAGTTTGGAAAGAGAACAGAGTCTCACATTTAGAAAACACTCTTATGCCTGCTTAAGGGGAAAGGAGAGGTGGGGTGATGCATAAAACCAGAGTTTGATATAAGCACAGGTGCCATTTCCAAAACCAACTGTGGAATAGACAAGACCTACACCTTCCTCAGTGAAAGGGACTCAAAACCCCATATTTCCCGCAGAGGAATAGATCTGACTTGTAAGAATCTTAAAACCTATGTATTGATATGTCTCTGTAAGGGAATCAAGTGTGTCTAGACTGGCATAAACATGGCAGAGAGAATCAGCTCAAACCCACTATAAAAAGGAATTTCAAAACAAAACCAAAAAACAGGGAAATTCTTTACATTTCCTTCGGGGTCACTGATGAAACCTGGAAAAACCCTGTCTACAATGACAGCTGGATGTGGCATAAGGCTGGACACTTGGGACTGAGAGGATTGGTGAGATTGGGTGAGCAAATGCAGACCCTTTAAAGCAAAAATGCATGGCCCCCATTCCATGGGTCCCAACTCTCCAGGTTGAAGGGAATATTACTACAGCTATAACATGTACGGGAAACCTAGAGAATGGACACACTGTGAATACAAAAGGTTTCTAAAACTCAACGAGTAGTCCCTCTCCTGGTGCTCCGGTTTGACTTTCCAACTGCTTTACTATCAATCTCCCAACTTGGAGAGACAGCCCCTTTATCCTCCTGGTTCGCACAGGTTGCCAATTTGGCAGAGGATGGAAGGGAAGAGGAAGAACCAATGAGAGAGTTACTGTTAGGCATATGGACGGGCACATGTCACTCTAATTTCCCGGCAGGAAGAAGAATTAACCAGAGTCTCAACCACCCACCGGGAACCAGTATAGGCCCTGAACCAAAATTTTGGACTTGCGTACAGCTCACAAAAAACGAGTTGGAAAATGGAGCTCAGGACCACAGCAATTCACAAACTGGCAGAGTAATAAAGGACAACTATCGTCCAAAAATCTGTTGAGGGAAGGCAACGAGGCAGACTTGAAAGCCAGGCAGAATAGCAGGAAACAGATTTCAAGAGGTACGTTGGAATCACCTTTAAAGCACAGGAAGAGGGGCACAACTTCGACAGTGATGCAGTTGGCCAAAAAGGGCGTATGCGTTTTCTCCTGAATATATTCAGGAGAAAACGCATACGCCCATTTTGGCCAAACAAGCAAGCGGGCAATGCAAATCTGCACTACAAAGAAGTATTACTTCCCACCGGTCAAAAGGGACATCCACAAAATGTGTAAAAACCAGAAAGGCAAAACAGGCCCTGGAGAACAGGGAGCCTTGTTATGCTGATGGGCGGGATGTAAATTGCCAACTGCCTCACTGGAGGAGTGCATTGCGTTCCCTAAAAAAAGTAAACAACAGAGCTACAGAGCCAAGGGCACTTCCAGTCTAGGGAATATACCTTGGGAAAACTGAAAATCAATAAGACAGAGCCGCCCCCTAATTTACAGCTGCACTGCTTACAAGAACCTCAACTTGGGTACACCTTAAATATCCCAGGAAATATAAAATTGCTTCAAAAAACTGTGGTATTTATGTCCAATGGAATATCCCTCAGCCATGAAATCAATGTCATAAGACCAGGAGCAGCAAAGAGAGTGGATTCAGGTACGATGATTCTAAGTGAAATAAGTCACACAGAAAAAGAAACTTATCATAAGATATCACTTATGAAGGTCCTGTAAACACGGCTACACATGAACTGAGTTAGGAAAGAGAACAGAGTCTCACATTTAGAAAACACTCTTATGCCTGCTTAAGGGGAAAGGAGAGGTGGGGTGATACATAAAACCAGAGTTTGATATAAGCACAGGTACCATTTCCAAAACCAACTGTGGAATAGACAAGACCTACACCTTCCTCAGTGAAAGGGACTCAAAACCCCATATTTCCCGCAGAGGAATAGATCTGACTAGTAAGAATCTTAAAACCTATGTATTGATATGTCTCTGTAAGGGAATCAAGTGTGTCTAGACTGGCATAAACATGGCAGAGAGAATCAGCTCAAACCCACTATAAAAAGGAATTTCAAAAACAAAACCAAAAAACAGGGAAATTCTTTACATTTCCTTCAGGGTCTCTGATGAAACCTGGAAAAACCCTGTCTACAATGACAGCTGGATGTGGCATAAGGCTGGACACTTGGGACTGAGAGGATTGGTGAGATTGGGTGAGCAAATGCAGACCCTTTAAAGCAAAAATGCATGGCCCCCATTCCGTGGGTCCCAACTCTCCATGTTGAAGGGAATATTACTACAGCTATAACATGTACGGGAAACCTAGAGAATGGACACACTGTGAAGACAAAAGGTTTCTAAAACTCAACGAATAGACCCTCTCCTGGTGCTCCGGTTTGACTTTCCAACTGCTTTACTATCAATCTCCCAACTTGGAGAGACAGCCCCTTTAACCTTCTGGTTCGCACAGGTTGCCAATTTGGCAGAAGATGGAAGGGAAGAGGGAGAACCAATGAGAGACTAGCTGTTAGGCATTTGGACGGGCACATGTCACTCTAATTTCCCGGAAGGAAGAAGAATTAACCAAAGTCTCAGCCACCTACCAGGAACCAGTAGAGGTCCTGAACCAAAATTTTGGACTTGCGTACAGCTCACAAAAAACGAGTTGGAAAATGGAGCTCAGGGGCACAGCAATTCACAAACTGGCAGAGTAATAAAGGACAACTATCGTCCAAAAATCTGTTGAGGGAAGGCAACGAGGCAGACTTGAAAGCCAGGCAGAATAGCAGGAAACAGATTTCAAGAGGTACGTTGGGATCGCCTTTAAAGCACAGGAAGAGGGGCACAACTTCGACAGTGACGCAGTTGGCCAAAAAGGGCGTATGCGTTTTCTCCTGAATATATTCAGGACAAAACGCATACGCCCTTTTTGGCCAAACAAGAAAGCGGGCAATGCAAATCTGCACTACAAAGAAGTATCACTTCCCACCGGTCAAAAGGGACATCCACAAAATGTGTAAAAACCAGAAAGGCAAGACAGGCCCTGGAGAACAGGGAGCCTTGTTATGCTGATGGGCGGGATGTAAATTGCCCACTGCCTCACTGGAGGAGTGCATTGCGTTCCCTAAAACAAGTAAACAACAGAGCTACAGAGCCAAGGGCACTTCCAGTCTAGGGAATATACATTGGGAAAACTGAAAATCAATAAGACAGAGCCACCCCCAAATTTAGGGCTGCACTGCTTACAAGAACCTCAACTTGGGTACACCTTAAATATCCCAGGAAATATAAAAATGGTTCAAAAAACTGTGGTATTTATGTCCGATGGAATATCCCTCAACCATGAAATCAATGTCATAAGACCAGGAGCAGCAAAGTGAGTGGATTCAGGTACGATGATTCTAAGTGAAATAAGTCACACCGAAAAAGAAACTTATCATAAGATATGACTTATGAAGATCCTGTAAACATGGCTACACATGAACTGAGTTAGGAAAGAGAACAGAGTCTCACATTTAGAAAACACTCTTATGTCTGCTTAAGGGGAAAGGAGAGGTGGGGTGATGCATAAAACCAGAGTTTGATATAAGCACAGGTACCATTTCCAAAACCAACTGTGGAATAGACAAGACCTACACCTTCCTCAGTGAAAGGGACTAAAAACCCCATATTTCCCGCAGAGGAATAGATCTGACTAGTAAGAATCTTAAAACCTATGTATTGATATGTCTCTGTAAGGGAATCAAGTGTGTCTAGACTGGCATAAACACGGCAGAGAGATCAGCTCAAACCCACTATAAAAAGGAATTTCAAAAACAAAACCAAAAAACAGGGAAATTCTTTACATTTCCTTCAGGGTCTCTGAGGAAACCTGGAAAAACCCTGTCTACAATGACAGCTGGATATGGCATAAGGCTGGACACTTGGGACTGAGAGGATTGGTGAGATTGGGTGAGCAAATGCAGACCCTTTAAAGCAAAAATGCATGGCCCCCATTCCATGGGTCCCAACTCTCCAGGTTGAAGGGAATATTACTTCAGCAATAACATGTACGGGAAACCTAGAGAATGGACACACTGTGAATACAAAAGCTTTCTAAAACTCAACGAGTAGTCCCTCACCTGGTGCTCCGGTTTGACTTTCCAACTGCTTTACTATCAATCTCCCAACTTGGAGAGACAGCCCCTTTAACCTCCTGGTTCGCACAGGTTGCCAATTTGGCAGAGGATGGAATGGAAGAGGGAGAACCAATGAGAGAGTTACTGTTAGGCA
Organism: Mesoplodon bidens; assembly: GCF_964165515.1. Classification (NCBI taxonomy): domain Eukaryota; kingdom Metazoa; phylum Chordata; class Mammalia; order Artiodactyla; family Ziphiidae; genus Mesoplodon; species Mesoplodon bidens. Next base: position 170,198 of record NW_027672252.1, on the reverse strand, counting down.
TATGGACGGGCACATGTCACTCTAATTTCCCGGCAGGAAGAAGAATTAACCAGAGTCTCAGCCACCCACCGGGAACCAGTATAGGCCCTGAACCAAAATTTTGGACTTGCGTACAGCTCACAAAAAACGAGTTGGAAAATGGAGCTCAGGACCACAGCAATTCACAAACTGGCAGAGTAATAAAGGACAACTATCGTCCAAAAATCTGTTGAGGGAAGGCAACGAGGCAGACTTGAAAGCCAGGCAGAATAGCAGGAAACAGATTTCAAGAGGTACGTTGGAATCACCTTTAAAGCACAGGAAGAGGGGCACAACTTCGACAGTGATGCAGTTGGCCAAAAAGGGCGTATGCGTTTTCTCCTGAATATATTCAGGAGAAAACGCATACGCCCATTTTGGCCAAACAAGCAAGCGGGCAATGCAAATCTGCACTACAAAGAAGTATTACTTCCCACCGGTCAAAAGGGACATCCACAAAATGTGTAAAAACCAGAAAGGCAAAACAGGCCCTGGAGAACAGGGAGCCTTGTTATGCTGATGGGCGGGATGTAAATTGCCAACTGCCTCACTGGAGGAGTGCATTGCGTTCCCTAAAAAAAGTAAACAACAGAGCTACAGAGCCAAGGGCACTTCCATTCTAGGGAATATACCTTGGGAAAACTGAAAATCAATAAGACAGAGCCGCCCCCTAATTTACAGCTGCACTGCTTACAAGAACCTCAACTTGGGTACACCTTAAATATCCCAGGAAATATAAAATTGCTTCAAAAAACTGTGGTATTTATGTCCAATGGAATATCCCTCAGCCATGAAATCAATGTCATAAGAACAGGAGCAGCAAAGAGAGTGGATTCAGGTACGATGATTCTAAGTGAAATAAGTCACACAGAAAAAGAAACTTATCATAAGATATCACTTATGAAGGTCCTGTAAACACGGCTACACATGAACTGAGTTAGGAAAGAGAACAGAGTCTCACATTTAGAAAACACTCTTATGCCTGCTTAAGGGGAAAGGAGAGGTGGGGTGATACATAAAACCAGAGTTTGATATAAGCACAGGTACCATTTCCAAAACCAACTGTGGAATAGACAAGACCTACACCTTCCTCAGTGAAAGGGACTCAAAACCCCATATTTCCCGCAGAGGAATAGATCTGACTAGTAAGAATCTTAAAACCTATGTATTGATATGTCTCTGTAAGGGAATCAAGTGTGTCTAGACTGGCATAAACATGGCAGAGAGAATCAGCTCAAACCCACTATAAAAAGGAATTTCAAAAACAAAACCAAAAAACAGGGAAATTCTTTACATTTCCTTCAGGGTCTCTGATGAAACCTGGAAAAACCCTGTCTACAATGACAGCTGGATGTGGCATAAGGCTGGACACTTGGGACTGAGAGGATTGGTGAGATTGGGTGAGCAAATGCAGACCCTTTAAAGCAAAAATGCATGGCCCCCATTCCGTGGGTCCCAACTCTCCATGTTGAAGGGAATATTACTACAGCTATAACATGTACGGGAAACCTAGAGAATGGACACACTGTGAAGACAAAAGGTTTCTAAAACTCAACGAATAGACCCTCTCCTGGTGCTCCGGTTTGACTTTCCAACTGCTTTACTATCAATCTCCCAACTTGGAGAGACAGCCCCTTTAACCTTCTGGTTCGCACAGGTTGCCAATTTGGCAGAAGATGGAAGGGAAGAGGGAGAACCAATGAGAGACTAGCTGTTAGGCATTTGGACGGGCACATGTCACTCTAATTTCCCGGAAGGAAGAAGAATTAACCAAAGTCTCAGCCACCTACCAGGAACCAGTAGAGGTCCTGAACCAAAATTTTGGACTTGCGTACAGCTCACAAAAAACGAGTTGGAAAATGGAGCTCAGGGGCACAGCAATTCACAAACTGGCAGAGTAATAAAGGAAAATTATCGTCCAAAAATCTGTTGAGGGAAGGCAACGAGGCAGACTTGAAAGCCAGGCAGAATAGCAGGAAACAGATTTCAAGAGGTACGTTGGAATCGCCTTTAAAGCACATGAAGAGGGGCACAACTTCGACAGTGACGCAGTTGGCCAAAAAGGGCGTATGCGTTTTCTCCTGAATATATTCAGGACAAAACGCATACGCCCTTTTTGGCCAAACAAGAAAGCGGGCAATGCAAATCTGCACTACAAAGAAGTATCACTTCCCACCGGTCAAAAGGGACATCCACAAAATGTGTAAAAACCAGAAAGGCAAGACAGGCCCTGGAGAACAGGGAGCCTTGTTATGCTGATGGGCGGGATGTAAATTGCCCACTGCCTCACTGGAGGAGTGCATTGCGTTCCCTAAAACAAGTAAACAACAGAGCTACAGAGCCAAGGGCACTTCCAGTCTAGGGAATATACATTGGGAAAACTGAAAATCAATAAGACAGAGCCACCCCCAAATTTAGGGCTGCACTGCTTACAAGAACCTCAACTTGGGTACACCTTAAATATCCCAGGAAATATAAAAATGGTTCAAAAAACTGTGGTATTTATGTCCGATGGAATATCCCTCAACCATGAAATCAATGTCATAAGACCAGGAGCAGCAAAGTGAGTGGATTCAGGTACGATGATTCTAAGTGAAATAAGTCACACCGAAAAAGAAACTTATCATAAGATATGACTTATGAAGATCCTGTAAACATGGCTACACATGAACTGAGTTAGGAAAGAGAACAGAGTCTCACATTTAGAAAACACTCTTATGTCTGCTTAAGGGGAAAGGAGAGGTGGGGTGATGCATAAAACCAGAGTTTGATATAAGCACAGGTACCATTTCCAAAACCAACTGTGGAATAGACAAGACCTACACCTTCCTCAGTGAAAGGGACTAAAAACCCCATATTTCCCGCAGAGGAATAGATCTGACTAGTAAGAATCTTAAAACCTATGTATTGATATGTCTCTGTAAGGGAATCAAGTGTGTCTAGACTGGCATAAACACGGCAGAGAGATCAGCTCAAACCCACTATAAAAAGGAATTTCAAAAACAAAACCAAAAAACAGGGAAATTCTTTACATTTCCTTCAGGGTCTCTGAGGAAACCTGGAAAAACCCTGTCTACAATGACAGCTGGATATGGCATAAGGCTGGACACTTGGGACTGAGAGGATTGGTGAGATTGGGTGAGCAAATGCAGACCCTTTAAAGCAAAAATGCATGGCCCCCATTCCATGGGTCCCAACTCTCCCTGTTGAAGGGAATATTACTTCAGCAATAACATGTACGGGAAACCTAGAGAATGGACACACTGTGAATACAAAAGCTTTCTAAAACTCAACGAGTAGTCCCTCACCTGGTGCTCCGGTTTGACTTTCCAACTGCTTTACTATCAATCTCCCAACTTGGAGAGACAGCCCCTTTAACCTCCTGGTTCGCACAGGTTGCCAATTTGGCAGAGGATGGAATGGAAGAGGGAGAACCAACGAGAGAGTTACTGTTAGGCATTTGGACGGGCACATGTCACTCTAATTTCCCGGTAGGAAGAAGAATTAACCAGAGTCTCAGCCACCCACCGGGAACCAGTATAGGCCCTGAACCAAAATTTTGGACTTACGTACAGCTCACAAAAAACGAGTTGGAAAATGGAGCTCAGGACCACAGCAATTCGCAAACTGGAAGAGTAATAAAGGACAACTATCGTCCAAAAATCTGTTGAGGGAAGGCAACGAGGCAGACTTGAAAGCCAGGCAGAATAGCAGGAAACAGATTTCAAGAGGTACGTTGGAATCACCTTTAAAGCACAGGAAGAGGGGCACAACTTCGACAGTGATGCAGTTGGCCAAAAAGGGCGTATGCGTTTTCTCCTGAATATATTCAGGAGAAAACGCATACGCCCATTTTGGCCAAACAAGCAAGCGGGCAATGCAAATCTGCACTACAAAGAAGTATCACTTCACACCGGTCAAAAGGGACATCCACAAAATATGTAAAAACCAGAAAGGCAAAACAGGCCCTGGAGAACAGGGAGCCTTGTTATGCTGATGGGCGGGATGTAAATTGCCAACTGCCTCACTGGAGGAGTGCATTGCGTTCCCTAAAACAAGTAAACAACAGAGCTACAGAGCCAAGGGCACTTCCAGTCTAGGGAATATACCTTGGGAAAACTGAAAATCAATAAGACAGAGCCACCCCCTAATTTAGGGCTGCACTGCTTACAAGAACCTCAACTTGGGTACACCTTAAATATCCCAGGAAATATAAAATTGGTTCAAATAACTGTGGTATTTATGTCCAATGGAATATCCCTCAGCCATGAAATCAATGTCATAAGACCAGCAGCAGCAAAGTGAGTGGATTCAGGTACGATGATTCTAAGTGAAATAAGTCACACAGAAAAAGAAACTTATCATAAGATATCACTTATGAAGGTCCTGTAAACACGGCTACACATGAACTGAGTTAGGAAAGAGAACAGAGTCTCACATTTAGAAAACACTCTTATGCCTGCTTAAGGGGAAAGGAGAGGTGGGGTGATGCATAAAACCAGAGTTTGATATAAGCACAGGTACCATTTCCAAAACAACTGTGGAATAGACAAGACCTACACCTTCCTCAGTGAAAGGGACTCAAAACCCCATATTTCCCGCAGAGGAATAGATCTGACTAGTAAGAATCTTAAAACCTATGTATTGATATGTCTCTGTAAGGGAATCAAGTGTGTCTAGACTGGCATAAACATGGCAGAGAGAATCAGCTCAAACCCACTATAAAAAGGAATTTCAAAAACAAAACCAAAAAACAGGGAAATTCTTTACATTTCCTTCAGGGTCTCTGATGAAACCTGGAAAAACCCTGTCTACAATGACAGCTGGATGTGGCATAAGGCTGGACACTTGGGACTGAGAGGATTGGTGAGATTGGGTGAGCAAATGCAGACCCTTTAAAGCAAAAATGCATGGCCCCCATTCCGTGGGTCCCAACTCTCCATGTTGAAGGGAATATTACTACAGCTATAACATGTACGGGAAACCTAGAGAATGGACACACTGTGAAGACAAAAGGTTTCTAAAACTCAACGAATAGACCCTCTCCTGGTGCTCCGGTTTGACTTTCCAACTGCTTTACTATCAATCTCCCAACTTGGAGAGACAGCCCCTTTAACCTCCTGGTTCGCACACGTTGCCAATTTGGCAGAGGATGGAAGGGAAGAGGGAGAACCAATGAGAGAGTTACTGTTAGGCATTTGGACGGGCACATGTCACTCTAATTTCCCGGCAGGAAGAAGAATTAACCAGAGTCTCAGCCACCCACCAGGAACCAGTATAGGCCCTGAAGCAAAATTTTGGACTTGCGTACAGCTCACAAAAAAAGAGTTGGATAATGGAGCTCAGGGCCACAGCAATTCACAAACTGGCAGAGTAATAAAGGACAACTATTGTCCAAAAATCTGTTGAGGGAAGGCAACGAGGCAGACTTGAAAGCCAGGCAGAATAGCAGGAAACAGATTTCAAGAGGTACGTTGGAATCGCCTTAAAAGCACAGGAAGAGGGGCACAAATTCGACAATGACGCAGTTGGCCAAAAAGGGCGTATGTGTTTTCTCCTGAATATATTCAGGAGAAAACGCATACGCCCTTTTTGGCCAAACAAGCAAGCGAGCAATGCAAATCTGCACTACAAAGAACTATCACTTCCCACCGGTCAAAAGGGACATCCACAAAATGTGTAAAAACCAGAAAGGCAAGACAGGCCCTGGAGAACAGGGAGCCTTTTTATGCTGATGGGCAGGATGTAAATTGCCAACTGCCTCACTGGAGGAGTGCATTGTGCTCCCTAAAACAAGTAAACAACAGAGCTACAGAGCCAAGGGCACTTCCAGTCTAGGGAATATACATTGGGAAAATTGAAAATCAATAAGACAGAGCTACCCCCAAATTTAGGGCTGCACTGCTTACAAGAACCTCAACTTGGGTACACCTTAAATATCCCAGGAAATATAAAATTGGTGCAAAAAACTGTAGTATTTATGTCCGATGGAATATCCCTCAGCCATGAAATCAATGTCATAAGACCAGGAGCAGCAAAGTGAGTGGATTCAGGTACGATGATTCTAAGTGAAATAAGTCACACAGAAAAAGAAACTTATCATAAGATATCACTTATGAAGATCCTGTAAACATGGCTACACATGAACTGAGTTAGGAAAGAGAACAGAGTCTCACATTTAGAAAACACTCTTATGCCTGCTTAAGGGGAAAGGAGAGGTGGGGTGATGCATAAAACCAGAGTTTGATATAAACACAGGTACCATTTCCAAAACCAACTGGGGAATAGACAAGACCTACACCTTCCTCAGTGAAAGGGACTCAAAACCCCATATTTCCCGCAGAGGAATAGATCTGACTAGTAAGAATCTTAAAACCTATGTATTGATATGTCTCTGTAAGGGAATCAAGTGTGTGTAGACTGGCATAAACATGGCAGAGAGAATCAGCTCAAACCCTCTCTAAAAAGGAATTTCAAAAACAAAAACACAAAACAGGGAAATTCTTTACATTTCCTTCAGGGTCTCTGATGAAACCTGGAAAAACCCTGTCTACAATGACAGCTGGATGTGGCATAAGGCTGGACACTTGGGACTGAGAGGATTGGTGAGATTGGGTGAGCAAATGCAGACCCTTTAAAGCAAAAATGCATGGCCCCCATTCCATGGGTCCCAACTCTCCAGGTTGAAGGGAATATTACTACAGCTATAACATGTACGGGAAACCTAGAGAATGGACACACTGTGAATACAAAAGGTTTCTAAAACTCAACGAGTAGTCCCTCTCCTGGTGCTCCGGTTTGACTTTCCAACTGCTTTACTATCAATCTCCCAACTTGGAGAGACAGCCCCTTTAACCTCCTGGTTCGCACAGGTTGCCAATTTGGCAGAGGATGGAAGGGAAGAGGGAGAACCAATGAGAGAGTTACTGTTAGGCATTTGGACGGGCACATGTCACTCTAATTTCCCGGCAGGAAGAAGAATTAACCAGAGTCTCAGCCACCCACCTGGAACCAGTATAGGCCCTGAACCAAAATTTTGGACTTGCGTATAGCTCACAAAAAACGAGTTGGATAATGGAGCTCAGGGCCACAGCAATTCACAAATTGGCAGAGTAATAAAGGGCAACTATCGTCCAAAAATCTGTTGAGGGAAGGCAACGAGGCAGACTTGAAAGCCAGGCAGAATAGCAGGAAACAGATTTCAAGATGTACGTTGGAATCGCCTTTAAAGCACAGGAAGAGGGGCACAACTTCGACAATGACGCAGTTGGCCAAAAAGGGCGTATGCGTTTTCTCATGAATATATTCAGGAGAAAACGCATACGCCCTTTTTGGCCAAACAAGCAAGCGGGCAATGCAAATCTGCACCTCCAAGAAGTATCACTTCCCACCGGTCAAAAGGGACATCCACAAAATGTGTAAAAACCAGAAAGGCAAGACTGGCCCTGGAGAACAGGGAGCCTTGTTATGCTGATGGGCGGGATGTAAATTGCCATCTGCCTCACTGGAGGAGTGCATTGCGTTCCCTAAAACAAGTAAACAACAGAGCTACAGAGCCAAGGGCACTTCCAGTCTAGGGAATATACATTGGGAAAACTGAAAATCAATAAGACAGAGCCACCCCCAAATTTAGGGCTGCACTGCTTACAAGAACCTCAACTTGGGTACACCTTAAATATCCTAGGAAATATAAAAATGGTTCAAAAAACTGTGGTATTTATGTCCGATGGAATATCCCTCAGCCATGAAATCAATGTCATAAGACCAGGAGAGGCAAAGTGAGTGGATTCAGGTACGATGATTCTAAGTGAAATAAGTCACACAGAAAAAGAAACTTATCATAAGATCACTTATGAAGATCCTGTAAACATGGCTACACATGAACTGAGTTAGGAAAGAGAACAGAGTCTCACATTTAGAAAACACTCTTATGCCTGCTTAAGGGGAAAGGAGAGGTGGGGTGATGCATAAAACCAGAGTTTGATATAAGCACAGGTACCATTTCCAAAACCAACTGTGGAATAGACAAGACCTACACCTTCCTCAGTGAAAGGGACTCAAAACCCCATATTTCCCGCAGAGGAATAGATCTGACTAGTAAGAATCTTAAAACCTATGTATTGATATGTCTCTGTAAGGGAATCAAGTGTGTCTAGACTGGCATAAACATGGCAGAGAGAATCAGCTCAAACCCACTATAAAAAGGAATTTCAAAAACAAAACCAAAAAACAGGGAAATTCTTTACATTTCCTTCAGGGTCTCTGATGAAACCTGGAAAAACCCTGTCTACAATGACAGCTGGATGTGGCATAAGGCTGGACACTTGGGACTGAGAGGATTGGTGAGATTGGGTGAGCAAATGCAGACCCTTTAAAGCAAAAATGCATTGCCCCCATTCCATGGGTCCCAACTCTCCAGGTTGAAGGGAATATAACTACAGCTATAACATGTACGGGAAACCTAGAGAATGGACACACAGTGAATACAAAAGGTTTCTAAAACTCAACGAGTAGTCCCTCTCCTGGTGCTCCGGTTTGACTTTCCAACTGCTTTACTATCAATCTCCCAACTTGGAGAGACAGCCCCTTTAACCTCCTGGTTCGCACAGGTTGCCAATTTGGCAGAGGATGGAAGGGAAGAGGGAGAACCAAAGAGAGAGTTACTGTTAGGCATTTGGACGGGCACATGTCACTCTAATTTCCCGGCAGGAAGAAGAATTAACCAGGGTCTCAGCCACCCACCAGGAACCAGTATAGGCCCTGAACCAAAATTTAGGACTTGTGTATAGCTCACAAAAAACGAGTTGGATAATGGAGCTCAGGGCCACAGCAATTCACAAATTGGCAGAGTAATAAAGGGCAACTATCGTCCAGAAATCTGTTGAGGGAAGGCAACGAGGCAGACTTGAAAGCCAGGCAGAATAGCAGGAAACAGATTTCAAGAGGTACGTTGGAATCGCCTTTAAAGCACAGGAAGAGGGGCACAACTTCGACAATGACACAGTTGGCCAAAAAGGGCGTATGCGTTTTCTCCTGAATATATTCAGGAGAAAACGCATACGCCCTTTTTGGCCAAACAAGCAAGCGGGCAATGCAAATCTGCACTGCAAAGAAGTATCACTTCCCACCGGTCAAAAGGGACATCCACAAAATGTGTAAAAACCAGAAAGGCAAGACAGGCCCTGGAGAACAGGGAGCCTTGTTATGCTGATGGGCGGGATGTAAATTGCCAACTGCCTCACTGGAGGAGTGCATTGCGTTCCCTAAAACAAGTAAACAACAGAGCTACAGAGCCAAGGGCACTTCCAGTCTAGGGAACATACATTGGGAAAATTGAAAATCAATAAGACAGAGACACCCCCAAATTTAGGGCTGTACTGCTTACAAGAACCTCAACTTGGGTACACCTTAAATATCCCAGGAAATATAAAATTGGTTCAAAAAACTGTGGTATTTATGTCCGATGCAATATCCCTCAGCCATGAAATCAATGTCATAAGACCAGCAGCAGCAAAGTGAGTGGATTCAGGTACGATGATTCTAAGTGAAATAAGTCACACAGAAAAAGAAACTTATCATAAGATATCACTTATGAAGATCCTGTAAACATGGCTACACATGAACTGAGTTAGGAAAGAGAACAGAGTCTCATATTTAGAAAACACTCTTATGCCTGCTTAAGGGGAAAGGAGAGGTGGGGTGATGCATAAAACCAGAGTTTGATATAAACACAGGTACCATTTCCAAAACCAACTGTGGAATAGACAAGACCTACACCTTCCTCAGTGAAAGGGACTCAAAACCCCATATTTCCCGCAGAGGAATAGATCTGACTAGTAAGAATCTTAAAACCTATGTATTGATATGTCTCTGTAAGGGAATCAAGTGTGTCTAGACTGGCATAAACATGGCAGAGAGAATCAGCTCAAACCCACTCTAAAAAGGAATTTCAAATACAAAACCAAAAAACAGGGAAATTCTTTACATTTCCTTCAGGGTCTCTGATGAAACCTGGAAAAACCCTGTCTACAATGACAGCTGGATGTGGCATAAGGCTGGACACTTGGGACTGAGAGGATTGGTGAGATTGGGTGAGCAAATGCAGACCCTTTAAAGCAAAAATGCATGGCCCCCATTCCATGGGTCCCAACTCTCCAGGTTGAAGGGAATATTACTACAGCTATAACATGTACGGGAAACCTAGAGAATGGACACACTGTGAATACAAAAGGTTTCTAAAACTCAACGAGTAGTCCCTCTCCTGGTGCTCCGGTTTGACTTTCCAACTGCTTTACTATCAATCTCCCAACTTGGAGAGACAGCCCCTTTAACCTCCTGGTTCGCACAGGTTGCCAATTTGGCAGAGGATGGAAGGGAAGAGGGAGAACCAATGAGAGAGTTACTGTTAGGCATTTGGACGGGCACATGTCACTCTAATTTCCCGGCAGGAAGAAGAATTAACCAGAGTCTCAGCCACCCACCGGGAACCAGTATAGGTCCTGAACCAAAATTTTGGACTTGCGTACAGCTCACAAAAAACGAGTTGGAAAATGGAGCTCAGGGCCACAGCAATTCACAAACTGGCAGAGTAATAAAGGACAACTATCGTCCAAAAATCTGTTGAGGGAAGGCAACGAGGCAGACTTGAAAGCCAGGCAGAATAGCAGGAAACAGATTTCAAGAGGTACGTTGGAATCGCCTTTAAAGCAGAGGAAGAGGGGCACAACTTCGACAATGACGCAGTTGGCCAAAAAGGGCGTATGTGTTTTCTCCTGAATATATTCAGGAGAAAACGCATACACATTTTTGGCCAAACAAGCAAGCGGGCAATGCAAATCTGCACTGCAAAGAAGTATCACTTACCACCGGTCAAAAGGGGCATCCACAAAATGTGTAAAAACCAGAAAGGCAAGACAGGCCCTGGAGAACAGGGAGCCTTGTTATGCTGATGGGCGGGATGTAAATTGCCAACTGCCTCACTGGAGGAGTGCATTGCGTTCCCTAAAACAAGTAAACAACAGAGCTACAGAGCCAAGGGCACTTCCAGTCTAGGGAATATACATTGGGAAAACTGAAAATCAATAAGACAGAGCCACCCCCAAATTTAGGGCTGTACTGCTTACAAGAACCTCAACTTGGGTACACCTTAAATATCCCAGGAAATACAAAAATGGTTCAAAAAACTGTGGTATTTATGTCCGATGGAATATCCCTCAGCCATGAAATCAATGTCATAAGACCAGGAGCAGCAAAGTGAGTGGATTCAGGTACGATGATTCTAAGTGAAATAAGTCACACAGAAAAAGAAACTTATCATAAGATATCACTTATGAAGATCCTGTAAACATGGCTACACATGAACTGAGTTAGGAAAGAGAACAGAGTCTCACATTTAGAAAACACTCTTATGCCTGCTTAAGGGGAAAGGAGAGGTGGTGTGATTCATAAAACCAGAGTTTGATATAAGCACAGGTACCATTTCCAAAACCAACTGTGGAATAGACAAGACCTACACCTTCCTCAGTGAAAGGGATTCAAAACCCCATATTTCCCGCAGAGGAATAGATCTGACTAGTAAGAATCTTAAAACCTATGTATTGATATGTCTCTGTAAGGGAATCAAGTGTGTCTAGACTGGCATAAACACGGCAGAGAGAATCAGCTCAAACCCACTATAAAAAGGAATTTCAAAAACAAAACCAAAAAACAGGGAAATTCTTTACATTTCCTTCAGGGTCTCTGATGAAACCTGGAAAAACCCTGTCTACAATGACAGCTGGATGTGGCATAAGGCTGGACACTTGGGACTGAGAGGATTGGTGAGATTGGGTGAGCAAATGCAGACCCTTTAAAGCAAAAATGCCTGGCCCCCATTCCATGGGTCCCAACTCTCCAGGTTGAAGGGAATATTAGTACAGCTATAACATGTACGGGAAACCTAGAGAATGGACACACTGTGAATACAAAAGGTTTCTAAAACTCAACGAGTAGTCCCTCTCCTGGTGCTCCGGTTTGACTTTCCAACTGCTTTACTATCAATCTCCCAACTTGGAGAGACAGCCCCTTTAACCTCCTGGTTCGCACAGGTTGCCAATTTGGCAGAGGATGGAAGGGAAGAGGGAGAACCAATGAGAGAGCATCGGTTAGGCATTTCGACGGGCACATGTCACTCTAATTTCCCGGCAGGAAGAAGAATTAACCAGAGTCTCAGCCACCCACCGGGAACCAGTATAGGTCCTGAACCAAAATTTTGGACTTGCGTACAGCTCACAAAAAACGAGTTGGAAAATGGAGCTCAGGGCCACAGCAATTCACAAACTGGCAGAGTAATAAAGGACAACTATCGTCCAAAAATCTGTTGAGGGAAGGCAACGAGGCAGACTTGAGAGCCAGGCATAATAGCAGGAAACAGATTTCAAGAGGTACGTTGGATTCGCCTTTAAAGCACAGGAAGAGGGGCACAACTTCGACAATGACGCAGTTGGCCAAAAAGGGCGTATGCGTTTTCTCCTGAATATATTCAGGAGAAAACGCATACACATTTTTGGCCAAACAAGCAAGCGGGCAATGCAAATCTGCACTACAAAGAAGTATCACTTCCCACCGGTCAAAAGGGACATCCACAAAATGTGTAAAAACCAGAAAGGCAAGACAGGCCCTGGAGAACAGGGAGCCTTGTTATGCTGATGGGCGGGATGTAAATTGCCAACTGCCTCACTGGAGGAGTGCATTGCGTTCCCTAATACAAGTAAACAACACAGCTACAGAGCCAAGGGCACTTCCAGTCTAGGGAACATACATTGGGAAAATTGAAAATCAATAAGACAGTGCCACCCCCAAATTTAGGGCTGCACTGCTTACAAGAACCTCAACTTGGGTACACCTTAAATATCCCAGGAAATATAAAATTGGTTCAAAAAACTGTAGTATTTATGTCCGATGGAATATCCCTCAGCCATGAAATCAATGTCATAAGGCCAGGAGCAGCAAAGTGAGTGGATTCAGGTACGATGATTCTAAGTGAAATAAGTCACACAGAAAAAGAAACTTATCATAAGATATGACTTATGAAGATCCTGTAAACATGGCTACACATGAACTGAGTTAGGAAAGAGAACAGAGTCTCACATTTAGAAAACACTCTTATGCCTGCTTAAGGGGAAAGGAGAGGTGGTGTGATTCATAAAACCAGAGTTTGATATAAGCACAGGTACCATTTCCAAAACCAACTGTGGAATAGACAAGACCTACACCTTCCTCAGTGAAAGGGACTCAAAACCCCATATTTCCCGCAGAGGAATAGATCTGACTAGTAAGAATCTTAAAACATATGTATTGATATGTCTCTGTAAGGGAATCAAGTGTGTCTAGACTGGCATAAACACGGCAGAGAGAATCAGCTCAAACCCACTATAAAAAGTAATTTCAAAAACAAAACCAAAAAACAGGGAAATTCTTTACATTTCCTTCAGGGTCTCTGATGAAACCTGGAAAAACCCTGTCTACAATGACAGCTGGATGTGGCATAAGGCTGGACACTTGGGACTGAGAGGATTGGTGAGATTGGGTGAGCAAATGCAGACCCTTTAAAGCAAAAATGCATGGCCCCCATTCCATGGGTCCCAACTCTCCAGGTTGAAGGGAATATTACTACAGCTATAACATGTACGGGAAACCTAGAGAATGGACACACTGTGAATACAAAAGGTTTCTAAAACTCAACGAGTAGTCCCTCTCCTGGTGCTCCGGTTTGACTTTCCAACTGCTTTACTATCAATCTCCCAACTTGGAGAGACAGCCCCTTTAACCTCCTGGTTCGCACATGTTGCCAATTTGGCAGAGGATGGAAGGGAAGAGGGAGAACCAATGAGAGAGTAGCTGTTAGGCATTTGGACGGGCACATGTCACTCTAATTTCCCGGCAGGAAGAAGAATTAACCAGAGTCTCAGCCACCCACCGGGAACCAGTATAGGTCCTGAACCAAAATTTTGGACTTGCGTACAGCTCACAAAAAACGAGTTGGAAAATGGAGCTCAGGGCCAAAGCAATTCACAAACTGGCAGAGTAATAAAGGACAACTATCTTCCAAAAATCTGTTGAGGGAAGGCAACGAGGCAGACTTGAAAGCCAGGCATAATAGCAGGAAACAGATTTCAAGAGGTACGTTGGATTCGCCTTTAAAGCACAGGAAGAGGGGCACAACTTCGACAATGACGCAGTTGGCCAAAAAGGGCGTATGCGTTTTCTCCTGAATATATTCAGGAGAAAACGCATACACATTTTTGGCCAAACAAGCAAGCGGGCAATGCAAATCTGCACTACAAAGAAGTATCACTTCCTACCGGTCAAAAGGGACATCCACAAAATGTGTAAAAACCAGAAAGGCAAGACAGGCCCTGGAGAACAGGGAGCCTTGTTATGCTGATGGGCGGGATGTAAATTGCCAACTGCCTCACTGGAGGAGTGCATTGCGTTCCCTAAAACAAGTAAACAACAGAGCTACAGAGCCAAGGGCACTTCCAGTCTAGGGAACATACATTGGGAAAATTGAAAATCAATAAGACAGAGCCACCCCCAAATTTAGGGCTGCACTGCTTACAAGAACCTCAACTTGGGTACACCTTAAATATCCCAGGAAATATAAAATTGGTTCAAAAAACTGTAGTATTTATGTGCGATGGAATATCCCTAGCCATGAAATCAATGTCATAAGACCAGGAGCAGCAAAGTGAGTGGATTCAGGTACGATGATTCTAAGTGAAATAAGTCACACAGAAAAAGAAACTTATCATAAGATATGACTTATGAAGATCCTGTAAACATGGCTACACATGAACTGAGTTAGGAAAGAGAACAGAGTCTCACATTTAGAAAACACTCTTATGCCTGCTTAAGGGGAAAGGAGAGGTGGGGTGATGCATAAAACCAGAGTTTGATATAAACACAGGTACCATTTCCAAAACCAACTGTGGAATAGACAAGACCTACACCTTCCTCAGTGAAAGGGACTCAAAACCCCATATTTCCCGCAGAGGAATAGATCTGACTAGTAAGAATCTCAAAACCTATGTATTGATATGTCTCTGTAAGGGAATCAAGTGTGTCTAGACTGGCATAAACATGGCAGAGAGAATCAGCTCTAACCCACTCTAAAAAGGAATTTCAAATACAAAACCAAAAAACAGGGAAATTCTTTACATTTCCTTCAGGGTCTCTGATGAAACCTGGAAAAACCCTGTCTACAATGACAGCTGGATGTGGCATAAGGCTGGACACTTGGGACTGAGAGGATTGGTGAGATTGGGTGAGCAAATGCAGACCCTTTAAAGCAAAAATGCATGGCCCCCATTCCATGGGTCCCAACTCTCCAGGTTGAAGGGAATATTACTACAGCTATAACATGTACGGGAAACCTAGAGAATGGACACACTGTGAATACAAAAGGTTTCTAAAACTCAACGAGTAGTCCCTCTCCTGGTGCTCCGGTTTGACTTTCCAACTGCTTTACTATCAATCTCCCAACTTGGAGAGACAGCCCCTTTAACCTCCTGGTTCGCACAGGTTGCAATTTGGCAGAGGATGGAAGGGAAGAGGGAGAACCAATGAGAGAGCATCGGTTAGGCATTTCGACGGGCACATTTCACTCTAATTTCCCGGCACGAAGAAAAATTAACCAAATTCTCAGCCACACACCAGGAACCAGTAGAGGTCGTGATCCTAAATTTTGGACTTTCGTTCAGTTCACAAAAAACGAGTTGAATAATGGAGCTCAGGGGCACAGCAATTCACAAACTGGCAGAGTAATAAACGACAACTATCGTCCAAAAATCTTTTGAGGGAAGCCAACGAGGCTGTCATGAATGCGAGGCAGAATAGCAGGAAACAGATTTCAAGAGGTACATTGGAATCGCCTTTAAAGTACAGGCAGAGGAGAACTACTTCATCAGTGATGTACTTGTCCAAAAGGGCATATGCGTTTTCTTCTGAATATATTCAAGAAAAAATGCATACGCCCTTTTTGGCCAAGCAAGCCAGCAAGTAATGCAAATCTGCACTACAAGAACGATCACTTCCCACTGGTCAAAAGGGACATCCGAAAAATGTGTAAAAACCAGAAAGGCAAGACAGGCCCTGGAGAACAGGGAGTCTTGTTAGGCTAATGGGCAGGATGTAAATTTCTAAATGCCTCTCTGTGGGAGTGCATTGTGTTCCCTAAAACAAATAAAAAACAGAGCTACAGAGCCAATGGCTGTTCCTGTCTAGGGAATATACATTTGGAAAAATGAAAATCAGTAAGACAGAGCCACCCCAAAATTTAGGGCTGCAGTGCTTACACGAACCTCAACTTGGGTACACCTTAAATGTCCCAGGAAAGAAAAAAAATGGTTCAAGAAATTGTGGTACTTACGTACGATTGAATATCCCTTAGCCATGAAATCAATGTCATAAGGCCAGTAGCAGCAAAATGAGTGGATTCAGGTACAATGATGCTAAGTGAAATAAGTCACATTGAAAAAGAAACTTATCATAAGATATCACTTACAAAGGTCCTTTAACCATGGCTACACATGAACTGAGTTAGGAAAGATAGCAGAGTAACAAATCTTATCATATGTTGTCACTCATAGGGTGAATGTACACATGGCTAAACATGAACTGGATTACAAACACTACAGAGTCACACATTTAGAAAACAATCTTCTGCCTGCTTAACGGGAAAGCCGAGGTGGGGTGATGCATAAAACCACAGTTTTAAATTAACACAGATACCGTTACCGAAACCATGTATGTAATAGACAACACCTACTCCCCACACAATGAACTGGACTCAACACCCCCTATTCATTGCAGAGGAATATATCTGACTCTAAGAATTTTAAAACATATGTATTCTCATGTCTCCATAAAGAAAGCATATGTGTGTATAATGGCATGAACACAGCACTGAAATTCAGCTAAACCCCCTTATAAAAATAAGTTTCAAAAGCAAAATGCAAAAACCGCGAAACAGAGAGAAATCTTAAAAATTACGTTCAGGGCCTGTGATCCAACCTGGATTGACCACCTTTACACCCACAGCTGGATGAGACATAAGACTGGACACTTGGGGCTGACAAGATTGCTGAGGTTGTGTGAGCAAAAGAACGCCACTTAGAGCAATACTGTGTGCTACCCATTCTAGTGGTCCCAAATCTCCCGGTTTAAGGGAATCTTCCTACAGTTAAAACATGCATGGGAAACCCAGTGGATGGAACACTGTGTAATTGGGAAAGTTTTCTAAAAGGTACCTCATTTTTCCTTTCATCGTGCTCGGCTTCACCATTCCATCTGCATTACTAAAAATCTCCCCACTTGGAGTGTCAGTGCCTTTACCCTCCTTTTATGCACAGTTTGCAAATTGTGCAGAGGATGAACAGGAAGAGGGGAAACAAATGAGAGTTTAGCTGTAGGTGTTTGGATGGGCACATATCACTCTACTTTCCCATCAGGAAGAAGCATTAACCAAAGGCTCAGCCTGAAGCCCTGGAACCGGACTAGGGCCTAAAGCCATCCTGCGGTATTGCAGCCAGCTCACAAATAGGCGGTTTGAAAAATGGATATCAGGGGCACAGCAATTCACAAACTTGCAGAGTTATAAAGGACAACTATCATCCAGAAATATATTGAGGTAAGGCCGTGAAGAGGATTTGAATGCAAGGCAGAATTGAAGGAAACAGATTTCAAGAGGTACATTGGAGTCATCTTTAAAGCACATGAAAAGCGACAGAACTCCAACAATGTTGCCCTTGGCAGGAAAGGGAGTATGTGTATTTTCTTGAATATATTCGGGAAAAAATGCATACGCCCTTTTTGGCCAAGCAAGCCATCAGGCATTGAAAATCCACACTACATAGAAGTGTCCCTTACCTCCAGTCAAAAGGGCCATCCACAAATAGTGTAAAAACCACAAATGCAGGACAGGCCATGGAGAAAAGGGAGCCTGGTTACACCGATGGACAGGATGTAAATTGCCAACAGCCTCTCTGGAGAACTGTATGTTGTTTTCTAAAACAGAGCTACAGAGCATAGCACACTTCCACTCATGGGCGTGTATTTTGGGAAAACTAAAAATCCGCAACACACAGCCAGCGCAAAGTTTAGCGCTGCTCTGTTTACAAGAACCTCGAATTCGGTACACTTTAAATATCCCAGGAAAGGAAAAAAAATGGATATAGATGTCATGGTACTTATATAGAATGGAATGTCACTCAGACATAAAATCAATGTCATAAGGCCAATAGCAGCATAATGAGTGGCTTTAGGTACGATAATGCTAAGTGAAATGAGCCACAAAGAAACAAAAACTTATTGTAATATATCACTTATAGAGGGAATGTAAACATGGCTACACATGAACTGAATTTCAAAAGAGAACAGAGTTACACATTTAGAAAACACACTTATGCCTCCTTAAGTGGAAAGGTGACGTGGGGTGATGTGTAAAAGCAGAGTTTGAAATTAGCACAGATACCATTCCATATACCAAATATGTAATAGACAAGACCTACTCCTTTCTCAATGAACTGGACACAAAACATCCTATTCACTGAAGAGGAATTTATCTGACTGGTAACAATCTTGAAACCTATGTATTTATATGTGTCCATAATGGAATCAAGTGTATGTAGATTGGCATAAACACAGATCAATGGAACAGGACAGAAAGCCCAGAGAGAAACCTACATACCTATGGCTATCTCATCTATGACAAAGGAGCTAAGGATATACAATGGAGAAAAGACAGTCTCTTCAGTAATTGGTGCTGGGAAAACTGGACCCCTACACATAAAAGAATGAAATTAGAACCCTCCATAACACCATACACAAAAATAAACTCTAAATGGATTAGAGATCTAAATATAAGACCAGACACTATAAAACACTTAGAGGAAACCATAGGCAGAACACTCTATGACATAAATCGCAGCAAGATCCTTTTTGACTCACCTTCTAGAGAAATGGAAATAAAAAAAGAAATCAACAAATGGGACCTAATGAAACTTAAAAGCTTTTACACGGTACAGGAAAACATAAACAAGATGCAAAAACAACCCTCAGAATGGGAGCAAATATTTTCAAATGAAGCAATTGACAAAGGATTAATCTCCAAACTTTACAAGCACCTCATGTAGCTCAATATCACAAAAACAAACAACCCAATCCAAAAACGGCCAGAAGACCTAAATAGACATTTCTCCAAAGAAGATATACAGATTACCAAGAAACACATGAAAGGATGCTGAACATCACTAATCATTAGAGAAATGCAAATCATAACTATCGTGAGGTATCACCACACAGCAGTCAGAGTGGCAATCATCAAAAAAATCTACAAAACAATAAATGCTGGAGAGGCCTTTATTGGAGAAAAGGGAACACACTTGCACTGTGGGTGGGAATGTAAATTGATATGGGCACTAAGGAGAACAGTACGGAGGTTCCTCTAAATAACTAACAATAGAGGTACCATACGACACAACAATCCAACTACTGGGCATTTGTCTTGCGAAAACCATAATTCAAAAAGAGTTATGTACAAAAAAGTTCATTGCAGCTCTATTTACAATAGCTTGGACATGGAAGCAACCTAAGTGTCCATCGACAGATGAATGGATAAAGAAGATCTGGCACATATATACAATGGAATATTACTCAGCCATAAAAAGAAGCCAAACTGAGTTATTTGTACTGAGGTGGATGGACTTAGAATCTGTTCTACACAGTGAAGTAAGTCAGAAAGTGAAAAACAAATACTGTATGTTAACAGAGATATACGGGATCTAATGAAGAAAAACAAAAATATTTTGAAGAACCTAGTGGCAGGACAAGATTAAGGACACAGACGAGAGAAAGGACTTGAGGACACCGGAAGGGGGATGTGTAAGCTGAGACGAATGACAGAGTGGCATGGACATAAATACATTACCAAATGTAACACCGATAGCTACTGAGAATCAGCCACATAGAACGGGGAGATCAGCTCGGTGCTTTGTGACCACATAAAGGGGTGGGATATGGAATGTGGGAGGGAGATGCAAGAGGGAGGGGATCTGGTGATATTTGTATACATATAGCTGATTCACTTTGTTATACAGCAGAAACTAACACTCCATTGTAAAACAATTATACTCCAATAAACGTGTAAAAGGAAAAAAATAATAGAAAGCCCAGGGATAAACCTACACACCTATGGTCAACTAATCTATGACAAAGGAGGCAAGACTATACAATGGAGATAAGCCAGTCTCTTCAATCATTGGTGCTGGGAAACATGGACAGCTACATGTAAAAGAATGAAATTAGAACACTCCCCAACACCATACATAAAAATATGTTCAAAATGGATTAGAGACCTTAATGTAAGACCGGACAGTATAAAACTCTGAGAGAAAAACTTACGAAGGATACTCTGACGTAAATCACAGCAAGATCTTTTTTGATCCACCTCCTATAGTAATGAAATAAAAAAGAAAACTAAACAGATGGGACCTAATGAAATGTAAAAGCTTTTGCAAAGCAAAGGAAACTACAAACAAGACGAAAAGACAACCCTCAGAATGGCAGAACATATTTGCCAATGAATCAATGGACAAATGATTAATCTCCAATATATATAAACAGCTCATGCAGCTCAATATTACTAAAACAAACAACCCCATACAAAAATGGAAGAAGATCTAAATAGACATTTCTTCCAAGAAGACATAGAGATGGCCAGTACGCACATGAAAATCTGCTCAACGTCACTAATTATTAGAGAAATGGAAATCGAAACTACAATGAGGTATCACGTCACACCTGTTAGAATGGGCATCATCAGAAAATCTACAAACAACAAATGCTGGAGAGGGTGTGGAGAAAAGGAACCGTCTTCCACTATTGCTGGGAATGTAAATCGATATAGTCTCTATGGAGAACAGTATGGAGGTTCCTTAAAAAACTAAAAATAGAATTACCATATAATCCAGCAATCCCACTACTGGGCATATACCCAGAGAAAACCATAAATCAAAAAGACACATTCACCACAATGTTCATTGCAGCACTATTTACAATAGCCAGGTAATGAAAGCAACCTAAGTGCCCATAGAGAGATGAATGGATAAAGATGTGGTACATATATACAATGGAATATTACTCAGCCATACATCGGAATGAAATTGGGTCATTTGTAGAGACCTGGATGGATCTAGAGACTGTCATACAGAGTGAAGTAAGTCAGAAAGAGAAAAACAAATATTGTATGTTAATGCATATATGTGGAACCTAGAAAAATGGTACAGATGAACCGGTTTGCAGGGCAGAGATAGAGACACAGATGTAGAGAACAAACATATGGACACCAAGGGGGGAACGCCATGTGAGGGTGGTGGTGGGATGAATTGGGAGACTGGGATTCACATGTGCACACATAAGTATAAAATAGATATCCAGTAAGAACCTGCTGTATAAAAGAAATAAATAAATTTTAAAAAAATTAAAAATAAATAACATTTAATAAAATAAACCAAAAAAACGTTTTTCCCTTCACATAGACGTCTTTATATTAATGCATTATTTCCATGTTTATATCTCCAAATTTAAAAAAAAAGAGGAATAAATAAAATCTACCTTGAACCAAAAAGAAAAAAAGAAAAAAAAAAAAAAAAAAAAAAACAGAACCCACCAGTTATACAGAGGAAAATCGTATCAGGGCACTTGCTCCAGTTGTAAAACATTCTTAAGTTGGTCAGAGGTGGGAAATCGTCTCCCATGCAGTGAGCAGCGCTCCCCCCCCCAACAAGGAACATCCTCATTGCAAAGCTGGGGGACTGTGTCGAGGCGTCTGTGAGTAAATGTGAGCTGAGCCCCAGTCCTGCTGCAGCTGAACTCTTCCCACCCTATCCAGGTAAAACAGCTGAATATGTACAAGAACTTACAAGCCTAGAGGAAGGGCTGTGGAGCCACACCAGCGACAGCACGCAGGCCGACTTGGTGCCTGCTGGCCAGCCAGGATGGTCCTGGCCCCAGATGCTCTTCTGGAAGCTTTCCATTTCCCTACCTGAGATACCCCTCCTGCCACGGCCCCCACTGCTTTTTTACTTCCTCACCTCTGCCTGGGGAGAAATTCCAGCAGCAGGTATGGGTGACACATCCTCTTCTTTAGCAGGTGGCAGCCTGGCAACTCCTGCAGAAAGTCCAGCAGAGCCCCACTCACACTGGGCCACCCACAAAGCCATGGCCCCTCACTCCCTCCCACCACCCCAGCCCCGACACTGCTGACGGGGCAGAGAATATGGCGTCAGGCACAGCTACAGGGGCTCCTGCTGACTGGAGAGGAGTTTATATTGACCTTAACCCAGGCACACCTGGGGAGGGCTGGCAGGCAGTGTCAGGCTGCCCAAATCAGCCAATCCTCACCCCTCAGGGGATCACAGTTGCAGAAAATGAACCTTGCTAAACAGGCCACGGCCAAGGAACAGGTGTGGGCTCTTGAGAGTCAGGCTAGACAAGGGGCTTCAGCTGCGGCTTTTTTTCTCATCATTTTATCTGGTCCATGAGTGGAAAACAACTTCAAGAAGACCCTATACTAATGAGAGGAACCCAGGAGTCAGGGAGAGGAGTGATGGTGGGTGGAGACAGAGGCCTGGTGCCCTGGCTGCAGTGGAAGTGTCTGGAAGACCAGGCCGAGAGAGGCTGCACAGAGTGATAGCCAGGGTCACAGACCTGTCAGGGCTGCTGTTTGTTAGTTCAAGTCCTGCTCTGAGGCGTTCTGTGTCAGCTGTGAGTGACAGGTGAGATTGGGGTTCGCTGCAAGGTGGGCTATGTGCACAGTTCTTGTGTGTCCAGCCCTGCTTGGGTACCTGCCCAGGGGAGCTCCGTATCCTGGGAAGGGCCTGGATATGAGAGCCCAATGGGCTGCTGGGTAACTGCACAGGTGAGCTCCATACCCTGGGAGGGACATGACCATGAGGGCCCCGTGGGCTGTGGGGTGGTGGGTGCAGCCCAGGTGAGCTCCATATCCTGGGATTGGCCTGACCACGAGAGTCCCATTGGCTGCTGGAGACCTGGTAAAGGATATCAGGACAGTCAGTGAAGCCACCGAGGAGATACATCCAGTAGCTCCTATTTCCTACACCCTGCTGGTCATTCTACCATCCACCAGGCCATGGCATTCTGTATTAGACTTCAATGATGCCTTTTTCTGTATTCCATTCATCTCAGAGTCACAAGGATTTTTGGCTTGTGAGTGGCAGGACACAATATGCAACCAAAGCAATAATGCTGGGCCATCCTTCCCCAGTGGTTCAAAAATACCCACACCATCATTGGGGAAATGTCCTCTAAAGACCTAAAAGTTCTACCTCTGTAAAAGGGAACCCTCCTTCAATATGCAGAGGACATTCTGATCCCCAGGCCTACTAAAGACGCCTCTGAACTACCTAGTCAAGAAAGGATAGAAGGTGTCCAAGAAAAAGGCTCAAATATCCCAGGCTAAGGTGACATGCCTGGGCTTCATTGTCACAGATATTCGGAGAAACACATCCCAGGATAGGGAAGAAGCCATTTGCAGCCTTATCTCTTCTAAAACTAGAAGACAGCTTAGGGGTTCCTGGGGAGGCCAAGGTTTTCTGCATCTGGATCCCTAACTACAGTCTAATAGCTGGGCCTCTACATGAAACACTGACACGAAAAGATGATGATCCTTTTGAATAGAATCCAGAAGCAGCCTTTCAAGAATGGAAAGAGCAGTCAATTCAGACCCTTGCCCAGGATCTCCCAAATTTAGCTAAACCCTTGGACCTTTACATACCCAGTCATAGGTTAATCGCCCTTGGAGCCTTAGTGTAAAAACTGGGACCACTTGAAATGGAGCAACAAAAGAATGCCCTTCAGGTATGATAAACTATGGTCACCAAGGGCTTTGCCCACCGACTCATCAGGCCAGGATACTGGGGTATCTAAAAAGCTGAATCAGAAGCCCACAAGGCCAGCTCCCTCCTAAGGGAAAAGGACCCCACGTGGTGATCCTAACCACCCATCATGCCCTGAAGTTGCAGGGGTCGCTCTGTGGACACACTGACCTCGAGTGAGGAGGCCCTCCAACTCCAACCTCCAGAGAGACAATCGGGGGCAACAGGCCCCCAAAATGACTCGTGTGACCATCACTTGACCTGGAGTTTCTCTCAGAAAACAACAAGACTGTGCCCCGAAAGAGCAGACTACTGTTTGCAGGACTTACTGCACCCAGAGGGGCGCTAATAAGCTTGGCGGGGGAAACATATATCATGCTTTCACCATAGAAAGCCCTACAGACACCGTGGTGATGATGGTCAATATGACCGGCTGGACTGCTGGATACTTCTAAAGGCCGTTGACTCAGTGGACGTCATGGTCCTGGATCACCACTGACCCTGGACTGTCTGGGAGTTGTGCGGGCAGGGCTCTGACACATGGTGCTGTTTGTACATTAATTCAGGGACCTAATTAAAGAAAGCACAGACTAGTGGTCAGAGCATCTAGGCTGGCAAAAAACGTCAGCGTAATGTCGCCGAACAAATGTGGGGTGGGGTGAAACCTGCCACCACAGCATCTCTGCGCATCTCTTTCCTGGACCCTTAAAGGTCATTAGAATCTATAACACTTCCAATGCTGGTGCTCAGGCGGACGAGAAGTGAGGCAGGAGGCCTTGGGACAATCAACCTCACCTGGAGGCTGGTGGGGAGACGTTTTGACCCTCCCCCCATGTATCAGGGCTCCCACCACAGCATGAAGCAGTCACAAAACAGGGGTCTGCACCCTCAACACCCCAAGAATGAGGAATGGAACTAAAAGCCGAGGAGGTGTTCATCTCCGGCAACGTTCATTAAAAACTCCTGGGAGATAAGAAGAGAATCTGGGCAATAAAATAAAGTCTAACCTCTTTTTCCTTTGTGCTTTGTCTAATTTCACGTGCTCCTAGGGTTCCGCATGCAGAGGTCCCACACCCGGCACTTCAGACCCGATTTCCTAGTGCAGAATGGCTGGGTCGACACCTCAGCTAGCGGGGTCCCATGCAGACTCCGCGGCATAGAGCCTGAGCTGCAGCCAACCCAGCCCTCGAGAGCTCCATCCCCTCCCTCCCACTGACGCTGCCGGGATCCCTACACAGCAGCCCAGCCCACAGCCCGTGGGGGAGTGCACGCTCTCACCTCTCCTTTCTGTTTTCAAAATAATGTTTCCTTTGCTTCTGAACCAAACTCAGTCTTGATCTGTTGGCTGCAATGACACTGGGCACGGGGACTCCTGTTGGGGTCCACTCTGGAGGATCAGTAACAGAAATTGAGAACATTGTAACTTCAATGAACAGATGTGTGAGCCAAACTGTAGTTAACATAGAGCAGTGTATAACGCTCGGGTAAAATAAGATGTTTCTAAGACTTACATTTGATATTTCCATCACTTTCCTATAAGCAAGTTCAGTGAAGACGTTTGTCTTATTTGTCAGGTCAACATTAGAGAAATGAAGGGATTTATTTCCATGGATGTACATCGAATACTCTTGGCTGAAGCTTCAATCGTGTTTTCAATGCTTTTCCATTGAAAATGATACCTCTCTTTCAGCTCCCCCATTTCTGAGAAGTATAAAATCTTATAATTTATTATTACCAAAGGGGAAAGGTAGGAGAAGGGATAAATTAACAGTTTGGGATTAACACATACACAGTGCTATGTATAAACTAGATCATCAACAAGGAACTACTGTATAGCACAGGGAACTACACTGAATATTTTGCAATAACCTATAAGGGGAAATAATCTGAAAGAGAATAGATATTTTTATTGACATCATCTATCAATGACAGATAAAATGTAAACTAAGCAAGGCCAATGGTGAGCGCTTCTGACCCTCAAGATTTCAATCATCTAAAGTTTGGGCTCTGCCTATTTCCCAAGGCCCTTAATGGACATGCGTGTAGCCGTAGCTTAAAAATTCCCCAGTTTGGGGTTCGGGGAGGCACTGATTTGGAAAAATCCCTGGTGTTCTCCTTACATGCACGGGACCCTTCCTACAGCTAAAACATGCCTGTCACACCTAGAGGATGGTACACCATTTGATCGGAAAGAGTTTGGAAATTACACCTCATCTCCTCATAGCCTGGTGCTTGGGTTCACCCCTCCAGCATCTTTCCTAACAACCTCCTCACTTGGGCATATCAGCACCGTCAACATCCCGTTGCACACAGTTTGGAATTTGTCCAGAGGATGAAGCGGAAGGATGAGAAAAATTTAGAGACAAGTCTTAGGTATTCGGACAGGCACATGCCACTCTAATTTCCAATCCGGAAGACAAATTCATCAAAGGCTAGAATTGCCCACGGAAACAGAATAGGGCTAGAGGAAATCCCGCTGTTTTGTGTCCAGTTTCCATAAACACAAGTTGAATAATGGAACTCAGGGTCACCAAAATTCATGAAACTGCAGAGTTGAAAATATCTATCGTCGAAAAATGTCTTGAGGTAAGTCACAGAAAAGGACTTGTAAGCAAGGGAGAGTGGCAGGAAACATATTTGAACAGGTAGAAAGGACTCCCCGTTAAAGTACAAGAAAAGGGTCTGAACATCGCCAATGATGCTGTTGGCCAAAAAGGGCGTATGCATTTTTCCTGAATATATTCAAGTAAAGGGCATACACACTTTTTATCCAACCAAACAGGTGGACACTGGAAATCAATACTACAAAATGTATCACTTCACATCAGTCAGAAGGGCCATCCACGTAAAGTGTAAACACCAGAAATGCAGGACAGGGCGAGGAGAAAAGGGAGCCCTCTGAGGCTGATAGTGGAAATGCAATTTGCCAACAGCCACTCTGGAGAAGAGTATTGTGTTTGCTAAAACATCTACAAAATGAGCTACAGAGCATAGGGCACTTGCACTCATGGGCGTACACCTTGGGAAAAACAAAAATCGACAGAAAACAGGCACCCCAACGTTTACCACCTCTCTGTTAAAAAGGGCCTCAACTTGGATATAACCTAAATGTCCCTGGAAGGATAAAATGGATAAAAGAGATGGGGTACTTATGTAGAGTGGAATATTACTCATCCAGAAATCAATGAAATAAGGCCAGTTGGAACAACTCTGGAGGAGTTACATACGATCATTCTAAGTGACATATGTCAGAAAGAAAAAGACACATATCATAAGATGTCACTTAAAGGTGGAATCAAAAATGGCTACACATGAAATAAATTACAATACAGAAACATAGTCAAATATGTAGAAAATAGACATAAGGCTGCTAAATGGGAAAGGTGGGGAATGGTGAGGTATTATCCAGGAGGTTGAAATTAGCAAAGATACCATTCCAAGTACCAAATTGAATAACTGACAAGGCCTACACGGTACCTCAAAGAACTGCACTCAGCCCACTCAAGTCACTGGAAAATAATACATATGACAGGTAAGCATCTGAAAAGGAATTTATTGTTGTCTCACAGTACATGAATCAAGTGGATGTACAGGAACAAAAAACAGAGCTTTGAAAATCAGCTGTAACCAATATAAAAATAAATTTAAAAATATTTATAAAAAAAGTGAGACAGACAAAAATTCTTACAACTTTTGTTGAAGGTCTACGATGTAACATGAATTGGACACATGTAGACCCACAGCAGGATGATATATAAGGCTGGAAGCTATGCACGCTAAGAGATGTTAGAGAGGCTTGGTGAGAAAATGCAGACCTTTTAAAGTAATACTGCCTGGTACCCATTCCATGGGTCCCAAATCTGCAGGTTCAAGGGAATCTTCTGACAGTGAAAACATGCCTGGGAAACCGAGATGAATGTACACCATGTGCTCAGGAAAAGGTGTCTACAATGCACCTCATTTTTGATCTCCTGGTGCTGAGGTTCGCCATTCCAGCCACATTACTAACAATCTCCCCACTTAGAGAATCAGCACCTTTAACCTCCTGTTTTACACAGTTTTCAATTTGTGCAGAGGATAAATGGGAAGAGGGGGAACCAATGAGAGGTTAGCTGTAGTAGTTTTGACAGGCACATGCCACTCCATTTTCCCATTAGGAAGAAGATTTAACCAAAGGCTCAGCCTGCCTCCCCAGAACCGGAATAGGGCCGGAAGCAATCCAATGGTTTGGCATACAGCACACAAAAAAAGGGAGTTGCAAAATGCAGCTCAGGAGCAGACAATTCAAAGACCTGCAAAGATATAAATGATAACCAACGTCCAAAAATATATTCAGGTAAGGCAACGAAGAGGATCTGAATGAGAGGCAGAATTGCAGGAAACAGATTTCAAAAGGTAGATTCTACTCACATTTAAATCATATGAAAAGCAGCAGAATTTCTAAAATGATGCAGTTGGGCAAAAGGGTGTATGTGTTTTTTTTCGTGAATATCTTCAGGAAAAAAACACAGACAGAGTTTTTGGCCAACCAAGCAAGAGGGAAATGCATATCCGCACAACAAAGAAGTCTCAATTTCCACTGCTCAGAAAGGCCATCCAAAAAATGTGTACAAACCAGAAATGCAGGAGAGGCCATGGGAAACGGAGCCAAGTCACGCTGATGGGTGGGGTATAAATATCCAAGAGCCACTCTGAAGAAGTGTATGCTGTTTCCTAAAACATCTAAAATACAAAGCCCCCGAAGAAAGGGGACTTCAACTCATGGGCATATAACTTGGGAAGACTAAATATCAATAAGACACAGGCACCCCAAAGTTTAGGGCTGCTCTGCATACAAGAACCTCAACTTTGGTACACCTAAAATATCCCAGGAAAAACAGAAATGCATAAAGAACTTGTGGTATTTTGTAAAACAGAATATCACTCAGACGTGAAATCAATGTATATAAGGCCAGTAGCAGCATAATGAGTGGATTTAAGTATGATGATTCTAAGGGAAATTAGACACACAGAAAAAGAATCTTATCATAAGATATCACTTATAGAAGAAATGTCAATATCACAACACATGAACTGAATTAGGAAAGAGAACAGAGTCTCACATTTAGAAAAAAAAATCTTATGCCTGCTTCAGGAGAAAGGAGAGGTGGGGTCATGCATAAAACCAGAGTTTGATATTAACACAGGTACAATTCCATTAACCAAATACAGAATAGACAAGACCTACAACTTCCTCAGTGAACGGGACTCAACACCCCTATTTCCCGCATAGGTATATATCTGACTAGTAAGAATCTTAAAACCTATGTATTAATATGTCTTCGTAAGGGAAGCAATTGTGTCTAGACCGGCATAAACAAGTCAGTGATAATCAGCTCAACCCCATTATAAACATGAATTTCAAAAACAAAACCAAAAACAGCGAACTTCTTACGCAATTCCTTCAAAGGTTCTGATGAAACCTGGAATGACCCTATCGGCAAAGACAGCTGGATGAGACATAAGGCTGGAGACTTGGGACTGAGAGGACTGGTGAGATTGGGAGAGAAAATGCAGACCCTTAAAGTAGTAATGCATGCAACCATTCCATGGTTCCCAAATCTCCAGGTAGAAGGGAATATCACTACAGTTATAACATGTATGGGAAACCTAGAGAATGGACAACCTGTCATGGCAAAAGGTTTCTAAAACTCTCCTAATTTTTCTTCTCCTTGTATTCCAGTTTGGTATTCCAACTGCTTTACTATCAATCTCGCAACTTAGCAGAGTCAGCCCCTATAACCTCCTGGTTCACACAGTTTGCTAATTGTGCAGAGGATGAAATGGAAGAGGGAGAACCTATCAGAGAGTAGATGTAGGCATTTGGACGGGCACATGTCACTCTAATTTCCTGTCAGGAAGAAGAATTAACCAAAGCCTCAGCCACCCACAGGGAACCAATATAGCCACCCCTGGAACCAGTATAGGTCCTGAAGCAAAATTGTGCATTTGCGGCCAGCTCTCAAAAATGGGATTTGAAAATTGGGACTCAGGGGCACAGCAATTCACCAACCTGCAGAGTTATAAAGGACTACTCTCTTCCAAAATCGGTTGAGGGAAGGTAAAGAAGGGGACTTGAAAATGAGGCAGAATTGCACAAAACATATTTCAAGAGGTAAATTGGAATCGCCTTTAAAGCACAGGAAAAGCATCACAACTTGGACAGTGATGCCCTTGGCCAAAAAGGGCGTATGCCTTTTCTCCTGAATATATTCAGGAGAAAACGCATACGCCCTTTCTGGCCAATTAAGCAAGGCACACAATGCAAATCCACACTACAAAGAATTGTCGCTTCCCACCGGTCAAAAGGGACATCCGAATATCTGTAAAAACCAGAAAGGCAAGAGAGAGTTGACAAGGGCATGAAGCAATGTGATCCCAATGGTTATGGAGGAATGTGATGACAAGCGCATGGAGCATTGTGATGACAAGATTATGTAGCATTTTGCTGACAAAGGCAAGGAGCAATGTGATGACAAGGTTCATGGAGCACTGTGATGACAAGCGTCACGGAGCATTGTGATTACAGGGATCATGGAGCATTGGGATGACAAGGGCACGGATCACTGTGATGACAAGTGTCATGGAGCATTTTGATGACAAGAGTCCCAGATCGTTGTGTTGTCAGGGTTCATGGAGCGTTGTGATGACAGTGGTCATGGAGCATTGTGATGACAGGAGTCATGAAGCATTGTGATGAGAAGGTGATGGAGCATTGGGCTGAAAATGCTCATGGAGTATTGTGATGAAAGGGGTCATGGAGCATTGTGATGACAAGGTACTGGAGCACTGTGATGAGAAGACCATGGAGCCTTGTGATGACAAGTCTCATGGAGCATTCTGATGAAAAGGGGCATGGAGCATTGTGATTACAGGAGTCTTGGAGCATTGTGATGACAAGGACATGAAGCATTAGGATGAGAAGGCCATGGAGCATTCTGATGACATGCATCATGGAGCTTTGTGATGACAAGGGCATGGAGCATTGTGATTACAGGGGTCTTGGAACATTGTGATGAAAAGAGCATGGATCATTCTTATGAAAAATACATGGAGCCTTGGCATGACAGGTTTCAAGGAGCATACAGACAACAAGTGTCAGGGAGCATTTTGATGACCAGTGTATTGAGCACTGTGATGACAAAGGTCATGGACCATTGTGACGATAAGGACATGGAGTATTGTGATGACAAGCACATGGAGCTTGCTATGACAGGGGTCATGGAGCATTGCGATGACAAGTGCATTGAGAATTGTTATGACAAAGCATGTAACACTTTGATGAGAAGTGTCATGGATCATAGTGATGCCAGGAACGTGGAGAATTGTGATGACAGGGACATGGAGCAGTGTGATGACCAGGGCATGGAGCATTGTGATGGCAAGACCGTGGAGCATTGTGATGAGAAGACCATGGATAATTTTGATGACAAGCCTCATGGAGCACTGTAATGACAAGGGGTGTGGAGCATTGTGATGACAGGGGTCATGGAGCATTTTTATGACAGGGGTAATGGAGCATTGTGATGAGAAGTGCATGGAGCCTTGGTCTGAAATATTTCATGGATTATTGTGATGAGAGTGGGCATGGAGCATTGTGATGACAAGGGCACGGAACACAGTGATACATGTGTCATGGAGGATTGTAATGACAAGGGCATGGAGCATTGTGATGAAAAGGGCATCGAGTAGTGTGATGACAAGTGTCATGGAGCTTTTTGATGACAATTGCATGGATCAATGTGATGAGAGGGTCCATGGAGCATTGTGGTGGCAATGGCATGGAGCATTGTGATGCCAAGGGTCTTGGAGCTTTGTGATGAAAAAGGTCATGGAGCATTTTGATGACAAGGGTGTGGTGCATTGTGATGAGAAGGGCAGGGAGCATTGTGATGACAGGTTCATGGAGCAATTTGATGAAAAGGCTCATGGAACATTTTGATGACAATGGTTATGGAACATTGTGATGTCATGGGTCATGGAGCATTTTGATGAAAACGGTCATTGAGCATTTTGATGACAGGGGTTATGGAGCACTGTGATGTCAGGGGTCATCGAACATTGTGATGATAAGTGCATGTAGCATTGTGATGACAGGAGTCATGGAACACTGTGATGACAGCGGTGAGGGAGTACTGTGATGACTAGTGATGTAACATTGTGATATCAGTGGTGAGAGAGCATTTTGATGAGAAGTGCATGGAGCATTGTGATGAAAAGGTATAAGGAGCATGGTGATGACAAGATTGTGGAGCACTGTGAGGACAAGCGCATGGCACATTGTGATGACAAGGGTCATGGAGCATTGTGCTGACAAGCCCATGGAGCATTGTGATGACGAGGGTCATGGAGCATTGTGTTGAGAAAGGCATAGAGCATTGTGATGACATGGGTCAAAGAGCATTGTGATGAAAACTTCATGGAGCACTGTGGTTAAAAAGTCATAGAGACTGTTGATGACGAAGTCATGGACCATTGTGATGACAAAGGTCATGAAGCATTGTGATGACTGGAGTCACGGAGCATTGTGATGACACGGTCATGGAGCATTGTGATGACAAGGGCATGGAGCATTGGCCTAATAAGTTTCATGGATTATTGCGATGACAGTTGGAATGGCGCACTGGGATGGCAAGGGAATGGAGAATTGTGATGACAAGGTCATGCAGTATTATGAAGACAGGTGTCAGGGAGCATTGTGATGACATATGTAATGGCCCATTGTGATGACAGTGGCATGGAGCATTGTGATGCCAAGTGTCATGGAGGATTATGATGACAAAGATAATGGAGCATTGTGATGACAATGGCTTGGAGTATTGTGATGACAAGGGACAGGGAGCATTGTGCCGACAAGTACATGGAGAATTGTGATGACAAGGGTCATGGAGCATTCTGATGACAATCTTGTGGAGTATTTTGATGACAATGGCATGGAGCGTTGTGATGAAAATGGCATGGGACATTGTGATGAAAAAGGCATGGAGCCTTTTGGTGACAGGGTTCAAGGAGCATTCTGACGGGGAGCATTGTGATGACAAGTGTATTGAGCATTGTGATGACAAAGGTCATGGAGCATTCTGACAATAAGGGCATGGAGTATTGAGATGACAGGCGTCATGGAGAGTTGTGATGACAAGTGTTATGGAACATTGTGATCACAAGAGTTTGGAGCATTGTGATGACAGAGGTCATGGATCATTTTGATTTCAAGGAGCATGGAGCATTGTGATGACAAGGGCATGAAGCAATGTGATCCCAAGTTTCATGGAGGATCGTGATGACAATGGTAATGGAGTATGGTGATGACAAGTGCATGGAGTATTGTGATGACAAGAGCATATAACATTGTGATGAGAAGTGCCATGGAGCACTGTGATGACAAGGACGTGGCCAATTGTGAGGACAAGGGACATTGAGCTGCGAGATGACCAGGGCATGGAGCATTCTGATGGCAAAACCGTGGAGCATTGTGATGAGAAGACCTTGAGTAATTGTGATGACGAGCATCATGGAGCACTGTAATGAAAAGGGGCATGAAGCACTGTGATGACTGGTGTCAGGGAGCATTGAGATGACAGGGGTCATGGAGCATTGTGATAACAAGAGCATGTAATGTTGTGATGAGAAGTGTCAT
Source organism: Mesoplodon bidens (assembly GCF_964165515.1). Classification (NCBI taxonomy): domain Eukaryota; kingdom Metazoa; phylum Chordata; class Mammalia; order Artiodactyla; family Ziphiidae; genus Mesoplodon; species Mesoplodon bidens. The sequence goes on along the minus strand of NW_027672252.1, from coordinate 136,571 downwards.
GTAGCATCGTGATGACAAGAACGAGGAGAATTGTGATGACAAGGGACATGGAGCATTGTGATAACTAGGACATGGTGCAATGTGATGACAGGGGTCATGGAGCATTATTATGACAAGGGCCATGGTGCATTCTCACATAAGATATCACTTATGAAGGGAATGTAAACATGGCTACATATGAACTGTATTAGGAAACAGAACAGAGTCTCAGATTTAGAAAACACTCTTATGCTTGCTTAAGGGGAAAGGAGAGGTGGGGAGATGCACAAACCCAGAGTTTGATATTAGCACAGGTACCGTTCCATAATCCAAATACAGAATAGACAAGAACTACTCCTTCCGTAGTGAACGGGACTCAAAACCCCTATTTCCAGCAGAGGAATAGATCTCACTAGTAAGAATCTTAAAATCAGTGTATTTATATGTCTCTGTAAGGGAATCGATTTTGTCTAGACTGGCAAAAACAAGTCAGGGATAATCAGCTCAACCCCATTATAAAACGGAATTTGAAAAACAAAAAAAAATAAAAAAAAACAGCGATATTCTTACACAATTCCTTCAAGGGCTCTGATGCAACCTGGAATGACAGTATCTACAACAACAGCTGGAAGAGACATAAGGCTGAACACATGGGACTGAGGGGATGGGTGAGATTGGTGGCGAAAATGAAGTCCCTTTAAAGCCATAATGAGTGCCACCCATTCGATGGGTGCCAACTCTCCAGGTTGAAGGTAATATTACTACAGCTATAAAATGTACGGAAAACCTAGAGAGTGGACACACAGTGAATACAGTGAAAGGTTTCTAAAACTCAACGAACAGTCCCTCTCCTAGTGCTCCGGTTTGACTTTCCAAATGCTTTACTATCAATCTCCCAAATTGGAGAGACAGCCCCTTTAACCTCCTGGTTTACCACTGGTTGCCAATTTGGCTGAGGATGAAAGGGAAGAGAGAGGACCAATGAGAGAGTAGCTTTTAGGCATTTGGACGGGCACATGTCACTCTAATTTCCCGGTAGGAAGAAGAATTACCCAAAGTCTCAGCCACCCACCGGGAACCAGTATAGTTCCTGAACGAAAATTTTGGACGTGCGTTCAGCTCACAAAAAAACGAGTTGAAAAATTGAGTTCAAGGGCACAGCAATTCACAAACTGGCAGATTAATAAAGGACAACTATCATCCAAAAATCTGTTGAGGGAAGGCAACGAGGCCAACTTGAAAGCGAGGCAGAATAGCAGGAAACAGATTTCAAGAGGTATGTAGGAATTGCCTGTAAAGCACAGGAAGAGGGGCAAAACTTCGACAAAGATGCACTTGCCCAAAAAGGGTGTATGTGTTTTCTCCTGAATATATTCAGGAGAAAACGCATACGCCCATTTTGGCCAAGCAAGCAAGCGGGCAATGCAAATCTGCACTACAAAGAAGTACCTCTTCACACCGGTCAAAAGGGACATCCACAAAATGTGTAAAAACCAGAGGGCAAGACAGGCCCTGGAGAACAGGAGCCTTGTTATGCTGACGGGCGGGATGTAAATTGCCAACTGCCCCACTGGAGGAGTGCATTGTGTTCCCTAAAACAAGTAAACAACACAGCTACAGAGCCAAGGGCATTTCCAGTCTAGGGAATATACCTTGGGAAACCCTAAAATCAATATGGCAGAGCCACCACCGAATTAAGGGCTGCACTGCTTGCAAGAACCTCAACTTGGGTACACCTTAAATATCCCAGTAATATAAAAATGGTTCAAAAAATTGTGCTACTTATGTAGGATGGAATATCCCTCAGCCATGAAATCAAAGTCATAAGACCAGTAGCAGCAAAGTGAGTGGATTCAGGTACGATGATTCTAAGTGAAATAAGTCACACAGAAAAAGAAACTTATCATGAAATATTACTTATGAAGAACTTGTAAACATGGCTACACATGCACTGAGTTAGGAAAGACAACAGAGTCTCACATTTAGAAAACAGTCTTATGCCTGCTTCACGGGGAAAGAGAGGTGGGGAGATGCATAAAACCAGAGTTTGATATAAGAACAGCTTCCATTCCAAAACCCAATTATGGAATAGACAAGACCGACACCTTCCAGTGAAAGGGACTCAAAACACCATATTTCCCACACAGGAATAGATCTCACTAGTAAGAATATTAAAACCTATGTATTGATATGTCTCCATAAGGGAATCAAGTGTGTCTAGACAGGCATAAACATGGCATCGAGAATCAGCTTAAACCCACTATAAAGAGTAATTTCAAAAACAAATCAAAAAAACAGGGAAATCCTTTACAATTCCTTCAGGGTCTCTGATGAAACCTGGAATGCCCATACCTACAATGACACCTGGATGTGGCATAAGGCAGGACACTTGGGACTGAGAGCATTGGTGAGATTGGGTGAGCAAATGCATACCCTTTAAAGCAATAATGCAAGGCCCCCATTCCATGGGTCCCAACTCTCCTGGTTGAAGGGAATATTACTAAAGCTATAACATGTACGGGAAACCTAGAGAATGAACACACTGTGAATATGAAAGGTTTCTAAAACTCAACGAATAGTCCCTCGCCTGGTGTTCCTGTTTGACTTTCCAACTGCTTTACTATCTATCTCCCAACTTGGAGAGACAGCCCCTTTAAGCTCCTGGTTCGCACACGTTGCCAATTTGGCAGAGAATGAAAGGGAAGAGGAAGAACCAATGAGAGAGTAGCTGTTAGGCATTTGGAAGGGCACATGACACTCTAATTTCCCGGCAGGAAGAAGAATTAACCAAAGTCTCAGCCACCCACCGGGAACCAGTATATGTCCTGAACCAATATTTTGGACTTGCATTCAGCTCACAAAAAACGAATGGAAAAATGGAGCTCAGGGGCACAGAAATTCATAAACTGGCAGAGTAATAAAGGACAACTATCTTCAAAAAGTCTGCTGAGGGAAGACAACGAGGCCAACTTGAATGCGAGGCAGAATAGCAGGAAACAGATTTCAAGAGGTACGTAGGAATCGCCTGTAAAGCACAGGAAGAGGGGCACAACTTCGACAATGATGCACTTGGCCAAAAAATGCGTATGCATTTTCTCTTGAATGTATTCAGGAGAAAACGCATACGCCCTTTTTGGCTAAGCAAGCAAGCGGGCAATGCAAATCTGCACTACAAAGCAGTATCTCTTCCCACCGTTCAAAAGGGACATCAAAAAATGTGTAAAAAGCAGAAAGGCAAGACAGGCACTGGAGAACAGGAGCCTTGATTTGCTGATGGGCGGGATGTAAATTGCCAACTGCCTCACTGGAGGAGTGCATTGTGTTCCCTAAAACAAGTAAACAACAGAGCTATAGAGCCAAGGACATTTCCAGTCTACGGAATATACCTTGGGAAAACTGAAAATCAATATTTCACAGCCATCCCCAAATTCAGGGCTGCACTGCTTACAAGAACCTCAACTTGGGTACACCTTAAATATCCCAGGAAATATAAAATTGGTTCAAAAAATTGTGGTAGTTACGTACTATGGAATATCCCTCAGCCATGAAATCAATGTCATAACACCAGTAGCAGCAAAGTGAGTGGACTCACGTATGATGATTCTAAGTGAAATAAATCACACAGAAAAAGAAACTTATCATAAGATATCACTTATGAAGATCTTGTAAACATGGTATACATGAACTGGTTTAGGATGGAGAACAGAGTCTCACATCGAGAATACACTCTTATGCCTGCTTAAGGGGGAAGGAGATGTGGGGTGATGCATAAAACCAGAGTTTGATATAAGACCAGGTACCGTTCCAAAAACCAACTATGGAATAGACAAGACCTACACCTTTCTCAGTGAAAGGGACTCAAAAACCCATATTTCCCGCAGAGGAATAGATCTCACTAGTAAGAATCTTAAAACCTATGTATTGATATGTCACCATTAGGGAATCAAGTGCGTCTAGACTGGCATAAACATGGCTGCGAGAATCTGCTTAAACACACAATAGAAAGGAATTTCAAAAAGAAATTAAAAAAAACAGGGAAATACTTTACAATTCCTTCTGGGTCTATGATGAAACCTGGAAGGACCCTATCTACAATGACAGCTGGATGTGGCATAAGGCTGGACACTTGGGACTGAGAGGATTGTTGAGATTGGGTGAGCAAACGCAGACCCTTTAAAGCAATAATGCATGGCCCCCATTCGATGGTTCACAGCTCTCCAGGTTGAAGGGAATATCACTACATCTATAACATGTACGGGAAACCTAGAGAATGGACACACTGTGAATACGAAAGGTTTCTAAAACTCAGCGAATTGTCCCTCTCCTTGTGCTTCGGTTTGACTTTCCAACGGCTTTACTATCAATCTCCCAACTTGGAGAGACAGCCCCTTTAACCTCGTTGTTCGCACAGGTTGCCAAGTTGGCAGAGGATTGAAGGGAAGAGGGAGCACCAATGAGAGCCTAGCTGTTATGCATTTGGACGGGCACATTTCACTCTAATTTCCCGGAAGGAAGAAGAATTAACCAAAGTCTCAGCCACCCACCGGGAACCAGTATAGTTTCTGAACCAAAATTTTGGACTTGCGTTCAGCTCACAAAAAAAGAGATGAAAAATGGAGCTCAGGGGCACAGCAATTCACAAACTGGCAGAGTAATAAAGGAAAACTATCGTCCAAAAATCTGTTCAGGAAAGTCAACGAGGCGGACTCGAAAGCGAGGCAGAATAGCAGGAAACAGATTTCAAGAGGTACGTTGGAATCGCCTGTAAAGCACAGGAAGAGGGGCACAACTTCGAGAATGATGCACTTGGGCAAAAAGGGCGTATGGGTTTTCTCCTGAATATATTCAGGAGAAAATGCATACACCTTTTTGGCCAAGCAAGCAAGCGGGCAATGCAAATCTGCACTACAAGAAGTATCATTTCCCACTGGGAAAAATGGACATCCAGAAAATGTGTAAAAATCAGAAAGGCAAGACAGGCCCTAGAGAACAGGGAGCCATGTTGTGCTGATGGGCGGGATGTAAATTGCCAACTCCATCACTGGAAGAGTGCATTGTGTTCCCTAAAAAAATTAAACAACAGAGCTACAGAGGCAAGCACACTTCTTGTCTAGGGAATATACCTTGGAATCCCTGAAAATCAATAAGAGAGAGCAACCCCCAAATTTAGGGCTGCACTGCCTTCAAGAACCTCAACTTGGGTACACCTTAAATATCCCAGGAAATATAAAAATGGTTCAAGAAATTGTGGTACTTACGTACGATGGAATATCCCTCAGCCATGAAACCAGTGTCACAAGTCCAGTAGCAGAAAAGTGACTGGATTCAGGTACGATGATTCTAAGTGAAATAAGTCACACAGAAAAAGAAGCTTATCATAAGATATTACTTATGAAGATCCTGTAAACATGGCTACATATGAAAAGTGTTAAGAAAGAGAACAGAGTTTCACATTTAGAAAAGACTCTTATGCCTGCTAAAGGGGGAAGGAGAGGTGGGTTGATGCATAAAACCAGTTTGATGTAACCACAGGTACCGTTCCCAAAACCAACTGTGATATAGACAAGACCTACAGCTTCCTCAGGGAAAGGGACTCAAAACCGCATATATCCCGCAGAGGAATGTATCTGACTTGTAAGAATCTTAAAACCTATGTATTGCTCTGTCTCCATAAGGGAATCAAGTGTGTCTAGACTGGCATAAACATGGCAGCGTGAATCAGCTCAAACCCACTATAAAACGGAATTTCAAAAAGAAAACCAAAAAACAGGGAAATTCTTTACAATTCCTTCAGGGTCTCTGATGAAACCTGTAATGACCATATCTACAATGACAGCTGGATGTGGCATAAGGCTGGACACTTGGGACTGAGAGGATTGGTGAGATTGGGTGAGCAAATGCAGACCCTTCAAATCAATAATGCATGGCCCCCATTCCATGGGTCCCAACTCTCCATGTTGAAGGGAATATTACTACAGCTATAACATGTACGGGATACCTAGAGAATGGACACTCTGTGAATACAAAAGGTTTCTAAAACTCAACGAGTAGTCCCTCTCCTGGTGCTCCGGTTTGACATTCCAACTGCTTTACTATCAATCTCCCAACTTGGAGAGACAGCCCCTTTAACCTCCTGGTTCGCACAGGTTGCCAATTTGGCAAACTATGGAAGGGAAGAAGGAGAACCAATGAGAGAGCAGCTGTTAGACATTTGGACGGGCACATGTCATTCTAATTTCCCGGCAGGATGAAGAATTAACCAAAGTCTCAGCCTCCCACGAGGAACCAGTAGAGGTCCTGATACAAAATTTTGGACTTGCGTACAGCTCACAAAAAATGAGTTGAAAAATGGAGCTCAGGGGCATAGCAATTCACATACTGGCAGAGTAATAAAGGACAACGATCGTCCAAAAATCTTTTGAGGGAAGGCAATGAGGCGGACTTGAAAGCGAGGCAGAATAACACTAAACAGATTTCAAGATGTACGTTGGAATCGCCTGTAAAGCACAGGAAGAGGGGCACAACTGCGACAATGACGCACTGGGCCAAAAAGGATGAATATATTTTCCCCTGAATATATTCAGGAGAAAACACATACACCCTTTTTGGCCAAGCAAGCAAGCAGGCAATGCAAATCTGCACTACAAAGAAGTATCACTTACCTCCTGTCAAAAGGGATATCCACAAAATGTGTAAAAACAGAAAGGCAAAACAGGCCCTGGAGAACAGGGAACTTTTTATGCTGATGGGCGGGATGTAAACTGCCAACTGCCTCACTGGAGGAGTGTATTGTGTTCCTTAAAACAAGTAAACAACAGAGCTACAGAGCCAAGGGGACTTCCAGTCTAGGGAATATACCTTGGGAAACCTGAAAATCAATAAGACAGAGCCACCCCCAAATTTAGGGCTGCACTGCTTACAAGAACCTCAACTTGGGTACACGTTAAATTTCCCAGGATATATAAAAATGGTTCAAAAAACTGTGGTATTTATGTCCGATGGAATATCCCTCAGGCATGAAATCAATGTCATAAGACCAGGAGCAGCAAAGTGAGTGGATTCAGGTACGATGATTCTAAGTGAAATAAGTCACACAGAAAAAGAAACTTATCATAAGATATCACTTATGAAGATCCTGTAAATATGGCGACACATGAACTGAGTTAGGAAAGAGAACAGAGTCTCACATTTAGAAAACACTCTTATGCCTGATTAAGGGGAAAGGAGAGGTGGGGTGATGCATAAAACCAGAGTTTGATATAAGACAGGTACCATTTATAAAACCAACTGTGGAATAGACAAGACCTACACCTTCCTCAGTGAAAGGGACTCAAAACCCCATATTTCCCGCATAGGAATAGATCTGACTAGTAAGAATCTTAAAACCTATGTATTGATATGTCTCTGTAAGGGAATCAAGTGTGTCTAGACTGGCATAAACATGGCAGCGAGAATCAGCTCAAACTCACTATAAAAAGGAATTTCAAAAACAAATCCAAAAAACAGGGAAATTCTTTACATTTCCTTCAGGGTCTCTGATGAAACCTGGAATGACCCTATCTACAATGACAGCTGGATGTGGCATAATTCTGGACACTTGGGACTGAGAGGATTGGTGAGATTGGTTGAGCAAATGCAGACCCATTAAAGCAAAAATGCATGACCCCCGTTCCATGGGTCCCAACTCTCCATGTTGAAGGGAATATTACTACAGCTATAACATGTACGGGAAACCTAGAGAATGGACACACTGTGAATACAAAAGGTTTCTAAAACTCAACGAGTAGTCCCTCTCCTGGTGCTCTGGTTTGACTTTCCAACTGCTTTACTATCAATCTCCCAACTTGGAGAGACAACCCCTTTAACCTCCTGGTTCGCACAGGATGCCAATTTGGCAGAGGATGGAAGGGAAGAGGGAGAACCAATGAGAGAGTAGCTGTTAGGCATTTGGACGGGCACATGTCACTCTAATTTCCTGGCAGGAAGAAGAATTAACCAGAGTCTCAGCCACACACCGGAAACCAGTATAGGTCCTGAACCAAAATTTTGGACTTGCGTACCGCTCACACAAAAGGAGTTGAAAAATGGAGCTCAGGTGCACAGCAATTCACAAACTGGCACAGTAATAAAGGACAACTATCGTCCAAAAATCTGTTGAGGGAAGGCAACGAGGTGGACTTGAAAGCGAGCCAGAATAGCAGGAAACAGATTTCAAGAGGTACGTTGGAATCACCACTAAAGCACAGGAAGAGGGGCAGAACTTCGACAATGATGCACTTGGCCAAAAAGGGCGTATGCGTTTTCTCCTGAATATATTCAGGAGAAAACGCATACGCCCTTTTTGGCCAAGCAAGCAAGCGGGCAATGCAAATCTGCACTACAAAGAAGTATCACTTCCCACCGGCCAAAAGGGACATCCACAAAATGTGTAAAAACCAGAAAGGCAAGCCAGGCCCTGGAGAACAGGGAGCCTTGTTATGTTGATGGGCGGGATGTAAATTGCCAACTGCCTCACTGGAGGAGTGCATTGCGTTCCCTAAAACAATTAAACAACAGAACTACAGAGCCAAGGGCACTTCCAGGCTAGGGAATATACCTTGGGAAAACTGAAAATCAATAAGACAGTGCCACCCCCAAATTTAGGGCTGCACTGCTTAAAAGAACCTTAACTTGGGAACACCTTAAATATCCCAGGAAATATAAAATTGGTTCCAAAAACTGTGGTTTTTATGTACGGAGGAATATCCCTCAGCCATGAAATCAATGTCATAAGACCAGGAGCAGCAAAGTGAGTGGATTCAGGTACTATGATTCTAAGTGATATAAGTCACACAGAAAAATAAACTTATCATAAGATATCACTTATGAAGATCCTGTAAACATGGCTACACATGAACTGAGTTAGGAAAGAGAACAGAGTCTCACATTTAGAAAACACTCTTATGCCTGCTTAAGGGGAAAGGAGAGGTGGGGTGATGCATAAAACCAGAGTTTGATATAAGCACAGGTACCATTTCCAAAACCAACTGTGGAATAGACAAGACCTACACCTTCCTCAGTGAAAGGGACTCAAAACCCCATATTTCCCGCAGAGGAATAGATCTGACTAGTAAGAATCTTAAAACCTATGTATTGATATGTCTCTGTAAGGGAATCAAGTGTGTCTAGACTGGCATAAACATGGCAGAGAGAATTAGCTCAAACCCACAATAAAAAGGAATTTCAAAAACAAAACCAAAAAACAGGGAAATTCTTTACATTTCCTTCAGGGTCTCTGATGAAACCTGGAGTGGCCCTATCTACAATGACAGGTGGATGTTGCATAAGGCTATACAATTGGGACTGAGAGGATTGGTGAGATTGGGTGAGCAAATGCAGACCCTTTAAAGCAAAAATGCATGGCCCCCATTCCATGGGTCCCAACTCTCCATGTTGAAGGGAATATTACTACAGCTATAACATGTACGGGAAACCTAGAGAATGGACACACTGTGAATACAAAAGGTTTCTAAAACTCAACGAGTAGTCCCTCTCCTGGTGCTCTGGTTTGACTTTCCAACTGCTTTACTACCAATCTCCCAACTTGGAGAGACAGCCCCTTTACCCTCCTGGTTCGCACAGGTTGCCAATTTGGCAGAGGATGGAAGGGAAGAGGGAGAACCAATGAGAGAGTTACTGTTAGGCATTTGGACGGGCACATGTCACTCTAATTTCCTGGCAGGAAGAAGTATTAACCAGAGTCTCAGCCACCCACCGGGAACCAGTATAGCTCCTGAACCAAAATTTTAGACTTGCGTACAGTTCACAAAAAACGAGTTGGAAAATGGAGCTCAGGGCCACAGCAATTCACAAACTGGCAGAGTAATAAAGGACAACTATCGTCCAAAAATCTGTTGAGGGAAGGCAACGAGGCAGACTTGAAAGCCAGGCAGAATAGCAGGAAACAGATTTCAAGAGGTATGTTGGAATCGCCTTTAAAGCACAGGAAGAGGGGCACAACTTCGACAATGACGCAGTTGGCCAAAAAGGGCGTATGCGTTTTCTCCTGAATATATTCAGGAGAAAACGCATACGCCCTTTTTGGCCAAACAAGCCAGCGGGCAATGCAAATCTGCACTACAAAGAAGTATCACTTCCCACCGGTCAAAAGGGACATCCACAAAATGTGTAAAAACCAGAAAGGCAAGACAGGCCCTGGAGAACAGGGAGCATTGTTATGCTGATGGGCGGGATGTAAATTGCCAACTGCCTCACTGGAGGAGGGCATTGCGTTCCCTCAAACGAGTAAACAACAGAGCTACAGAGCCCAGGGCACATCCAATCAAGGGAATATACCTTGGGAAAACTGAAAATCAATAAGACAGAGCCACCCCCAAATATAGGGGGGCACTGCTTTAAGAACCTGAACTTGAGTACACCTTAAATATCCCAGGAAATATAAAAATGGTTCAAAAACTGTGGTATGTATGTACGATGGAATATCTCTCAGCCATGAAATCAATGTCATAAGACCAGGAGAAGCAAAGTGAGTGGATTCAGGTACGATGATTCTAAGTGAAATAAGTCACACAGAAAAAGAAACTTATCATAAGATATCACTTATGAAGATCCTGTAAACATGGCTACACATGAACTGAGTTAGGAAAGAGACCAGAGTCTCACATTTAGAAAACACTCTTATGTCTGCTTAAGGGGAAAGGAGAGGTGGGGTGATGCATAAAACCAGAGTTTGATATAAGCACAGGTACCATTTCTAAAACCAACTGTGGAATAGACAAGACCTACACCTTCCTCAGTGAAAGGGACTCAAAACCCCATATTTCCCGCAGAGGAATAGATCTGACTAGTAAGAATCTTAAAACCTATGTATCGATATGTCTCTGTAAGGGAATCAAGTGTGTCTAGACTGGCATAAACATGGCAGCGAGAATCAGCTCAAGCCCACTATAAAAAGGAATTTCAAAAACAAACCAAAAACAGGGAAATTCTTTACATTTCCTTCAGGGTCTCTGATGAATCCTGGAATGACCCTATCTACAATGACAGCTGGATGTGGCATAAGGCTGGACACTTGGGACTGAGAGGATTGGTGAGATTGGGTGAGCAAATGCAGACCCTTTAAAGCAAAAATGCATTGCCCCCATTCCATGGGTCCCAACTCTCCATGTTGAAGGGAATATTACTACAGCTATAACATGTACGAGAAACCTAGAGAATGGACACACTGTGAATACAAAAGGTTTCTAAAACTCAACGAATAGTCCCTCTCCTGGTGCTCCGGTTTGACTTTCCAACTGCTTTACTATCAGTCTCCCAAATTGGAGAGACAGCCCCTTTAACCTCCTGGTTCGCACAGGTTTGCAATTTGGCAGAGGATGGAAGCGAAGAGGGAGACCAAATGAGAGAGTTACTGTTAGGCATTTGGACGGGCACATGTCACTCTAATTTCCCGGCAGGAAGAAGAATTAACCAGAGTCTCAGCCACCCACCGGGAATCAGTATAGGTACTGAACCAAAATTTTGGACTTGCGTACAGCTCACAAAAAACGAGTTGTAAAATGGAGCTCAGGGCCACAGCAATTCACAAATTGGCAGAGTAATAAAGGACAACTCTCGTCCAAAAATCTTTTGATGAAAGGCAACGAGGCGGACTTGAAAGCGAGGCAGAATAGCAGGAAACAGATTTCAAGAGGTACGTTGGAATCACCTTTAAAGCACAGGAAGAGGGGCACAACTTCGACAATGACGTACTTGGCCTAAAAGGGCGTATGCGTTTTCTCCTGAATATATTCAGGAGAAAACGCATACGCCCTTTTAGGCCAAGCAAGCAAGCGGGCAATGCAAATATGCACTACAAAGAAGTATCACTTCCCACCGTTCAAAAGGGACATCCACAAAATGTGTAAAAACCAGAAAGGCAAGACAGGCCCTGGAGAACAGGGAGCCTTGTTATGCTGATGGGCGGGATGTACAATTGCCAACTGCCTTACTGGAGAAGTGCATTGCGTTCCCTAAAACAAGTAAAGAACAGAGCTACAGAGCCAAGGGCCCGTCCAGTCTAGGGAATATACCTTGGGAATACTGAAAATCAATAAGACAGAGCCACCCCCAAATTTAGGGCTGCACTGCTTACAAGAACCTCAACTTGGGTACACCTTAAATATCCCAGGAAATATAAAAATGGTTCAAAAAACTGTGGTATTTATGTACGATGGAATATCCCTCAGCCATGAAATCAATGTCATAAGACCAGGAGCAGCAAAGTGAGTGGATTCAGGTACGATGATTCTAAGTGAAATAAGTAACACAGGAAAAGAAACTTATCATAAGATATCACTTATGAAGATCCTGTAAACATGGCTACACATGAACTGAGTTAGGAAAGAGAACAGAGTCTCACATTTAGAAAACACTCTTATGCCTGCTTAAGGGGAAAGGAGAGGTGGGGTGATGCATAAAACCAGAGTTTGATATAAGCACAGGTACCATTTCCAAAACCAACTGTGGAATAGACAAGACCTACACATTCCTCAGTGAAAGGGACTCAAAACGCCATATTTCCCGCAGAGGAATAGATCTGACTAGTAAGAAACTTAAAACCTATGTATTGATATGTCTCTGTAAGGGAATCAAGTGTGTCTAGACTGGCATAAACATGGCAGCGAGAATCAGCTCAAACCCACTATAAAAAGGAATTTCAAAAAAAAAACCAAAAAACAGGGAAATTCTTTCCATTTCCTTCAGGGTCTCTGATGAAACCTGGAATGACCCTATCTACAATGACAGCTGGATGTGGCATAAGGCTGGACACTTGGGACTGAGAGGATAGGTGAGATTGGGTGAGCAAATGCAGACACTTTAAAGCAAAAATGCTTGGCCCCCTTTCCATGGGTCCCAACTCTCCATGTTGAAGGGAATATTACTACAGCTATAACAGGTACGGGAAACCTAGAGAATGGACACACTGTGAATACAAAAGGTTTGCATAACTCAACGAGTAGTCCCTCTCCTGGTGCTCCGGTTTGACTTTCCAACTGCTTTACTATCAATCTCCCAACTTGGAGAGACAACCCCTTTAACCTCCTGGTTCGCACAGGTTGCCAATTTAGCAGAGGTTGGAACGGAAGAGGGAGAACCAGTGAGAGAGTAGCTGTTAGACATTAGGACGGGCACATGTCACTCTAATTTCCCGGCAGGAAGAAGAATTAACCAGAGTCTCAGCCACCCACCGGGAACCAGTATAGGTCCTGAACCAAAATTTTGGACTTGCGTACAGCTCACAAAAAACGAGTTGAAAAATGGAGCACAGGGGCACAGCAATTCACAAACTGGCAGAGTAATAAAGGACAACTATCGTCCAAAAATCTGTTGAGGGAAGGCAACGATGGGGACTTGAAAGCAAGGCAGAATAGCAGGAAACAGATTTCAAGAGGTACGTTGGAATCGCCTTTAAAGCACAGGAAGAGGGGCACAACTCCGACAATGACGCACTTGGCCAAAAGGTGCGTATGCGTTTTCTCCTGAATATATTCAGGAGAAAACGCATACGCCTTTTTAGGCCAAGGAACCAAGCGGGCAATGCAAATCTGCACTACAAAGAAGTATCACTTCCCAACGGTCAAAAGGGACATCCACAAAATGTGTAAAAACCAGAAAGGCAAGACAGGCCCTGGAGAACAGGGAGCCTTGTTGTGCTGATGGGCGGGATGTAAATTGCCAACTGCATCACTGGAGGAGTGAATTGCGTTCCCTAAAACAAGTAATCAACAGAGCTACAGAGCCAAGGGCACATCCCGTCTAGGGAATATACCTTGGGAAAACTGAAAATCAATAAGACAGAGCCACCCCGAAATTTATGGCTGCACTGCTTACAAGAACCTCAACTTGGTTACACCTTAAATATCCCAGGAAATATAAAAACGGGTTAAAAAACTGTGGTATTTATGTACGATGGAATATCCCTCAGCCATGAAATCAATGTCATAAGACCAGGAGCAGCAAAGTGAGTGGATTCAGGTACGATGATTCTAAGTGAAATAAGTCACACAGAAAAAGAAACTTCTCGTAAGATATCACTTATGAAGATCCTGTAAACATGGCTACACATGAACTGAGTTAGGAAAGAGAACAGAGTCTCACATTTAGAAAACACGCTTATGCCTGCTTAAGGGGAAAGGAGAGGTGGGGTGATGCATAAAACCAGAGTTTGATATAAGCACAGGTACCATTTCTAAAACCAACTGTGGAATAGACAAGACCTACACCTTCCTCAGTGAAAGGGACTCAAAACCCCATATTTCCCGCAGAGGAATAGATCTGACTAGTAAGAATCTTAAAACCTATGTATTGATATGTCTCTGTAAGTGAATGAAGTGTGTCTAGACTGTCATAAAGATGGCAGTGAGAATCAGCTCAAACCCACTATAAAAAGGAATTTCAAAAACAAAACCAAAAAACAGGGAAATTCTTTACATTTCCTTCAGGGTCTCTGATGAAACCTGTAATGACCCTATCTACAATGACAGCTGGATGTGGCATAAGGCTGGACACTTGGGACTGAGAGGATTGGTGAGATGGGGTGAGCAAATGCAGACCCTTTAAAGCAAAAATGCATGGCCCCCATTCCATGGGTCCCAACTCTCCATGTTGAAGGGAATATTACTACAGCTATAACATTTACGGGAAACCTAGAGTATGGACACACTGTGAATACAAAAGGTTTCTAAAACTCAACGAGTAGTCCCTCTCCTGGTGCTCCGGTTTGACTTTCCATCTGCTTTACTATCAATCTCCCAACTTGGAGAGACAGCCCCTTTAACCTCCTGGTTCGCACAGGTTGCCAATTTGGCAGAGGATGGAAGGGAAGAGGGAGAACCAATGAGAGAGTAGCTGTTAGACATTTGGACCGGCACATGTCTCTCTAATTTCCCGGCAGGAAGAAGAATTAACCAGAGTCTCATCCACCCACCGGGAACCAGTATAGGTCCTGAACCAAAATTTTGGACTTGCGTAAAGCTCACAAAAAACGAGTTGAAAAATGGAGCTCAGGGGCACAGCAATTTACAATCTGGCAGAGTAATAAAGGACAACTGTCGTCCAAAAATCTGTTGAGGGAAGGCAACGAGGCGGACTTGAAAGCGAGGCAGAATAGCAGGAAACAGATTTCAACAGGTACGTTGGAATCGCCTTTAAAGCACAGGAAGAGGGGCACAACTTCGACAATGACGCACATGGCCAAAAAGGGTGTATGCGTTTTCTCCTGAATATATTCAGGAGAAAACGCATACGCCCTTTTTGGCCAAACAAGCCAGCGGGCAATGCAAATCTGCACTACAAAGAAGTATCACTTCCCACCGGTCAAAAGGGACATCCACAAAATGTGTAAAAACCAGAAAGGCAAGACAGGCCCTGGAGAACAGGGAGCATTGTTATGCTGATGGGCGGGATGTAAATTGCCAACTGCCTCACTGGAGGAGGGCATTGCGTTCCCTCAAACGAGTAAACAACAGAGCTACAGAGCCCAGGGCACATCCAATCAAGGGAATATACCTTGGGAAAACTGAAAATCAATAAGACAGAGCCACCCCCAAATATAGGGGGGCACTGCTTTAAGAACCTGAACTTGAGTACACCTTAAATATCCCAGGAAATATAAAAATGGTTCAAAAACTGTGGTATGTATGTACGATGGAATATCTCTCAGCCATGAAATCAATGTCATAAGACCAGGAGAAGCAAAGTGAGTGGATTCAGGTACGATGATTCTAAGTGAAATAAGTCACACAGAAAAAGAAACTTATCATAAGATATCACTTATGAAGATCCTGTAAACATGGCTACACATGAACTGAGTTAGGAAAGAGACCAGAGTCTCACATTTAGAAAACACTCTTATGTCTGCTTAAGGGGAAAGGAGAGGTGGGGTGATGCATAAAACCAGAGTTTGATATAAGCACAGGTACCATTTCTAAAACCAACTGTGGAATAGACAAGACCTACACCTTCCTCAGTGAAAGGGACTCAAAACCCCATATTTCCCGCAGAGGAATAGATCTGACTAGTAAGAATCTTAAAACCTATGTATCGATATGTCTCTGTAAGGGAATCAAGTGTGTCTAGACTGGCATAAACATGGCAGCGAGAATCAGCTCAAGCCCACTATAAAAAGGAATTTCAAAAACAAACCAAAAACAGGGAAATTCTTTACATTTCCTTCAGGGTCTCTGATGAATCCTGGAATGACCCTATCTACAATGACAGCTGGATGTGGCATAAGGCTGGACACTTGGGACTGAGAGGATTGGTGAGATTGGGTGAGCAAATGCAGACCCTTTAAAGCAAAAATGCATTGCCCCCATTCCATGGGTCCCAACTCTCCATGTTGAAGGGAATATTACTACAGCTATAACATGTACGAGAAACCTAGAGAATGGACACACTGTGAATACAAAAGGTTTCTAAAACTCAACGAATAGTCCCTCTCCTGGTGCTCCGGTTTGACTTTCCAACTGCTTTACTATCAGTCTCCCAAATTGGAGAGACAGCCCCTTTAACCTCCTGGTTCGCACAGGTTTGCAATTTGGCAGAGGATGGAAGCGAAGAGGGAGACCAAATGAGAGAGTTACTGTTAGGCATTTGGACGGGCACATGTCACTCTAATTTCCCGGCAGGAAGAAGAATTAACCAGAGTCTCAGCCACCCACCGGGAATCAGTATAGGTACTGAACCAAAATTTTGGACTTGCGTACAGCTCACAAAAAACGAGTTGTAAAATGGAGCTCAGGGCCACAGCAATTCACAAATTGGCAGAGTAATAAAGGACAACTCTCGTCCAAAAATCTTTTGATGAAAGGCAACGAGGCGGACTTGAAAGCGAGGCAGAATAGCAGGAAACAGATTTCAAGAGGTACGTTGGAATCACCTTTAAAGCACAGGAAGAGGGGCACAACTTCGACAATGACGTACTTGGCCTAAAAGGGCGTATGCGTTTTCTCCTGAATATATTCAGGAGAAAACGCATACGCCCTTTTAGGCCAAGCAAGCAAGCGGGCAATGCAAATATGCACTACAAAGAAGTATCACTTCCCACCGTTCAAAAGGGACATCCACAAAATGTGTAAAAACCAGAAAGGCAAGACAGGCCCTGGAGAACAGGGAGCCTTGTTATGCTGATGGGCGGGATGTACAATTGCCAACTGCCTTACTGGAGAAGTGCATTGCGTTCCCTAAAACAAGTAAAGAACAGAGCTACAGAGCCAAGGGCCCGTCCAGTCTAGGGAATATACCTTGGGAATACTGAAAATCAATAAGACAGAGCCACCCCCAAATTTAGGGCTGCACTGCTTACAAGAACCTCAACTTGGGTACACCTTAAATATCCCAGGAAATATAAAAATGGTTCAAAAAACTGTGGTATTTATGTACGATGGAATATCCCTCAGCCATGAAATCAATGTCATAAGACCAGGAGCAGCAAAGTGAGTGGATTCAGGTACGATGATTCTAAGTGAAATAAGTAACACAGGAAAAGAAACTTATCATAAGATATCACTTATGAAGATCCTGTAAACATGGCTACACATGAACTGAGTTAGGAAAGAGAACAGAGTCTCACATTTAGAAAACACTCTTATGCCTGCTTAAGGGGAAAGGAGAGGTGGGGTGATGCATAAAACCAGAGTTTGATATAAGCACAGGTACCATTTCCAAAACCAACTGTGGAATAGACAAGACCTACACATTCCTCAGTGAAAGGGACTCAAAACGCCATATTTCCCGCAGAGGAATAGATCTGACTAGTAAGAAACTTAAAACCTATGTATTGATATGTCTCTGTAAGGGAATCAAGTGTGTCTAGACTGGCATAAACATGGCAGCGAGAATCAGCTCAAACCCACTATAAAAAGGAATTTCAAAAAAAAAACCAAAAAACAGGGAAATTCTTTCCATTTCCTTCAGGGTCTCTGATGAAACCTGGAATGACCCTATCTACAATGACAGCTGGATGTGGCATAAGGCTGGACACTTGGGACTGAGAGGATAGGTGAGATTGGGTGAGCAAATGCAGACACTTTAAAGCAAAAATGCTTGGCCCCCTTTCCATGGGTCCCAACTCTCCATGTTGAAGGGAATATTACTACAGCTATAACAGGTACGGGAAACCTAGAGAATGGACACACTGTGAATACAAAAGGTTTGCATAACTCAACGAGTAGTCCCTCTCCTGGTGCTCCGGTTTGACTTTCCAACTGCTTTACTATCAATCTCCCAACTTGGAGAGACAACCCCTTTAACCTCCTGGTTCGCACAGGTTG
Organism: Mesoplodon bidens; assembly: GCF_964165515.1. Classification (NCBI taxonomy): domain Eukaryota; kingdom Metazoa; phylum Chordata; class Mammalia; order Artiodactyla; family Ziphiidae; genus Mesoplodon; species Mesoplodon bidens. Next base: position 118,278 of record NW_027672252.1, on the reverse strand, counting down.
CCAATTTAGCAGAGGTTGGAACGGAAGAGGGAGAACCAGTGAGAGAGTAGCTGTTAGACATTAGGACGGGCACATGTCACTCTAATTTCCCGGCAGGAAGAAGAATTAACCAGAGTCTCAGCCACCCACCGGGAACCAGTATAGGTCCTGAACCAAAATTTTGGACTTGCGTACAGCTCACAAAAAACGAGTTGAAAAATGGAGCACAGGGGCACAGCAATTCACAAACTGGCAGAGTAATAAAGGACAACTATCGTCCAAAAATCTGTTGAGGGAAGGCAACGATGGGGACTTGAAAGCAAGGCAGAATAGCAGGAAACAGATTTCAAGAGGTACGTTGGAATCGCCTTTAAAGCACAGGAAGAGGGGCACAACTCCGACAATGACGCACTTGGCCAAAAGGTGCGTATGCGTTTTCTCCTGAATATATTCAGGAGAAAACGCATACGCCTTTTTAGGCCAAGGAACCAAGCGGGCAATGCAAATCTGCACTACAAAGAAGTATCACTTCCCAACGGTCAAAAGGGACATCCACAAAATGTGTAAAAACCAGAAAGGCAAGACAGGCCCTGGAGAACAGGGAGCCTTGTTGTGCTGATGGGCGGGATGTAAATTGCCAACTGCATCACTGGAGGAGTGCATTGCGTTCCCTAAAACAAGTAATCAACAGAGCTACAGAGCCAAGGGCACATCCCGTCTAGGGAATATACCTTGGGAAAACTGAAAATCAATAAGACAGAGCCACCCCGAAATTTATGGCTGCACTGCTTACAAGAACCTCAACTTGGTTACACCTTAAATATCCCAGGAAATATAAAAACGGGTTAAAAAACTGTGGTATTTATGTACGATGGAATATCCCTCAGCCATGAAATCAATGTCATAAGACCAGGAGCAGCAAAGTGAGTGGATTCAGGTACGATGATTCTAAGTGAAATAAGTCACACAGAAAAAGAAACTTCTCGTAAGATATCACTTATGAAGATCCTGTAAACATGGCTACACATGAACTGAGTTAGGAAAGAGAACAGAGTCTCACATTTAGAAAACACGCTTATGCCTGCTTAAGGGGAAAGGAGAGGTGGGGTGATGCATAAAACCAGAGTTTGATATAAGCACAGGTACCATTTCTAAAACCAACTGTGGAATAGACAAGACCTACACCTTCCTCAGTGAAAGGGACTCAAAACCCCATATTTCCCGCAGAGGAATAGATCTGACTAGTAAGAATCTTAAAACCTATGTATTGATATGTCTCTGTAAGTGAATGAAGTGTGTCTAGACTGTCATAAAGATGGCAGTGAGAATCAGCTCAAACCCACTATAAAAAGGAATTTCAAAAACAAAACCAAAAAACAGGGAAATTCTTTACATTTCCTTCAGGGTCTCTGATGAAACCTGTAATGACCCTATCTACAATGACAGCTGGATGTGGCATAAGGCTGGACACTTGGGACTGAGAGGATTGGTGAGATGGGGTGAGCAAATGCAGACCCTTTAAAGCAAAAATGCATGGCCCCCATTCCATGGGTCCCAACTCTCCATGTTGAAGGGAATATTACTACAGCTATAACATTTACGGGAAACCTAGAGTATGGACACACTGTGAATACAAAAGGTTTCTAAAACTCAACGAGTAGTCCCTCTCCTGGTGCTCCGGTTTGACTTTCCATCTGCTTTACTATCAATCTCCCAACTTGGAGAGACAGCCCCTTTAACCTCCTGGTTCGCACAGGTTGCCAATTTGGCAGAGGATGGAAGGGAAGAGGGAGAACCAATGAGAGAGTAGCTGTTAGACATTTGGACCGGCACATGTCTCTCTAATTTCCCGGCAGGAAGAAGAATTAACCAGAGTCTCATCCACCCACCGGGAACCAGTATAGGTCCTGAACCAAAATTTTGGACTTGCGTAAAGCTCACAAAAAACGAGTTGAAAAATGGAGCTCAGGGGCACAGCAATTTACAATCTGGCAGAGTAATAAAGGACAACTGTCGTCCAAAAATCTGTTGAGGGAAGGCAACGAGGCGGACTTGAAAGCGAGGCAGAATAGCAGGAAACAGATTTCAACAGGTACGTTGGAATCGCCTTTAAAGCACAGGAAGAGGGGCACAACTTCGACAATGACGCACATGGCCAAAAAGGGTGTATGCGTTTTCTCCTGAATATATTCAGGAGAAAACACATACGCCCTTTTTGGCCAAGCAAGCAAGCGGGCAATGCAAATCTGCACTGCAAAGAATTATCATTTCCACCGGTCAAAAGGGACATCCACAAAATGTGTAAAAACCAGAAAGGCAAGACAGGCCCTGGAGAACAGGGAGCCTTGTTATGCTGATGGGCGGGATGTAAATTGCCAACTGCTTCACTGGAGGAGTGCATTGCGTTCCCTAAAACAAGTAATCAACAGAGCTACAGAGCCAAGGGCACATCCAGTCTAGGGAATATACCTTGGGAAAACTGAAAATCAATAAGACAGAGCCACCCCCAAATTTAGGGCTGCACTGCTTACAAGAACCTCAACTTGGGTACACCTTAAATATCCCAGGAAATATAAAAATGGTTCAAAATACTGTGGTATTTATGTACGATGGAATATCCCTCAGCCATGAAATCAATGTCATAAAACCAGGAGCAGCAAAGTGAGTGGATTCAGGTACGATGATTCTAAGTGAAATAAGTCACACAGAAAAAGAAACTTATCATAAGATATCACTTATGAAGATCCTGTAAACATGGCTACACATGAACTGAGTTAGGAAAGAGAACAGAGTCTCACATTTAGAAAACACTCTTATGCCTGCTTAAGGGGAAAGGATAGGTGGGGTGATGCATAAAACTAGAGTTTGATATAAGCACAGGTACCATTTCTAAAACCAACTGTGGAATAGACAAGACCTACAACTTCCTCAGTGACAGGGACTCAAAACCACATATTTCCCGCAGAGGAATAGATCTGACTAGTAAGAATCTTAAAACCTTTGTATTGATATGTCTCTGCAAGGGAATCAAGTGTGTCTAGAGTGTCATAAACATGGCAGCGAGAATCAGCTCAAACCCACTATAAAAAGGAATTTCAAAAACAAAACCAAAAAACAGGGAAATTCTTTACATTTCCTTCAGGGTCTCTGATGAAACCTGGAATGACCCTATCTACAATGACAGCTGGATGTGGCATAAGGCTGGACACTATGGACTGAGAGGATTGGTTAGATTGGGTGAGCAAATGCAGACACTTTAAAGCAAAAATGCATGGCCCCCATTCCATGGGTCCCAACTCTCCAGGTTGAAGGGAATATTACTACAGCTATAACATGTACGGGAAACCTAGAGAATGGACACACTGTGAATACAAAAGGTTTCTAAAACTCAACGAGTAGTCCCTCTCCTGGTGCTCCGGTTTGACTTTCCAACTGCTTTACTATCAATCTCCCAACTTGTTGAGACAACCCCTTTAACCTCCTGGTTCGCACAGGTTGCCAATTTGGCAGAGGATGGAAGGGAAGAGGGAGAACCAATGAGAGAGTAGCTGTTAGGCATTTGGACGGGCACATGTCACTCTAATTTCCCGGCATGAAGAAGAATTAACCAGAGTCTCAGCCACCCACCGGGAACCAGTATAGGTCCTGAACCAAAATTTTGGACTTGCGTACAGCTCACAAAAAACGAGTTGAAAAATGGAGCTCAGGGGCACAGCAATTCACAAATTGGCAGAGTAATAAAGGACAACTATCGTCCAAAAATCTGTTGAGGGAAGGCAACGAGGCGGACTTGAAAGCGAGGCAGAATAGCAGGAAACAGATTTCAAGAGGTACGTTGGAATCACCTTTAAAGCACAGGAAGAGGGGCACAACTTCGACAATGACGCACTTGGCCAAAAAGGGCGTATGCGTTTTCTCCTGAATATATTCAGGAGAAAACGCATACGCCTTTTTAGGCCAAGCAAGCAAGCGGGCAATGCAAATCTGCACTACAAAGAAGTATCACTTCCCACCGGTCAAAAGGGACATCCACAAAATGTGTAAAAACCAGAAAGGCAAGACAGGCCCTGGAGAACAGGGAGCCTTGTTATGATGATGGGCGGGATGTACAATTGCCAACTGCCTCACTGGAGGAGTGCATTGCGTTCCCTAAAACAAGCAAAGAACAGAGCTACAGAGCCAAGGACACATCCAGTCTAGGGAATATACCTTGGGAAAACTGAAAATCAATAAGACAGAGCCACCACCAAATTTAGGGCTGCACTGCTTACAAGTACCTCAACTTGGGTACACCTTAAATATCCCAGGAAATATAAAAATGGTTCAAAATACTGTGGTATTTATGTACGATGGAATATCCCTCAGCCATGAAATCAATGTCATAAACCCAGGAGCAGCAAAGTGAGTGGATTCAGGTACGATGATTCTAAGTGAAATAAGTCACACAGAAAAAGAAACATATCATAAGATATGACTTATGAAGATCCTGTAAACATGGCTACACATGAACTCAGTTAGGAAAGAGAACAGAGTCTCACATTTAGAAAACACTCTTATGCCTGCTTAAGGGGAAAGGAGAGGTGGGGTGATGCATAAAACTAGACTTTGATATAAGCACAGGTACCATTTCTAAAACCAACTGTGGAATAGACAAGACCTACAACTTCCTCAGTGACAGGGAGTCAAAACCCCATATTTCCCGCAGAGGAATAGATCTGACTAGTAAGAATCTTAAAACCTATGTATTGATATGTCTCTGTAAGGGAATCATGTGTGTCTAGACTGGCATAAACATGGCAGCGAGAATCAGCTCAAACCCACTATAAAAAGGAATTTCAAAAACAAAACCAAAAAACAGGGAAATTCTTTACATTTCCTTCAGGGTCTCTGATGAAACCTGGAATGACCCTATCTACAATGACAGCTGGATGTGGCATAAGGCTGGACACTTGGGACTGAGAGGATTGGTGAGATTGGGTGAGCAAATGCAGACCCTTTAAAGCAAAAATGCATGGCCCCCATTCCATGGGTCCCAACTCTCCATGTTGAAGGGAATATTACTACAGCTATAACATGTACGGGAAACCTAGCGAATGGACACACTGTGAATACAAAAGGTTTCTAAAACTCAACGATTAGTCCCTCTCCTGGTGCTCGAGTTTGACTTTCCAACTGCTTTACTATCAACCTCCCAACTTGGAGAGACAGCCCATTTAACCTCCTGGTTCGCACAGGTTGCCAATTTGGCAGAGGATGGAAGGGAAGAGGGAGAACCAATGAGAGAGTAGCTGTTAGGCATTTGGACGGGCACATGTCACTCTAATTTCCCGGCAGGAAGAAGAATTAACCAGAGTCTCAGCCACCCACCGGGAACCAGTATAGGTCCTGAACCAAAATTTTGGACTTGCGTACAGCTCACAAAAAACGAGTTGAAAAATGGAGCTCAGGGGCACAGCAATTCACAAACTGGCAGAGTAATAAAGGACAACTATCGTCCAAAAATCTGTTGAGGGAAGGCAACGAGGCGGACTTGAAAGCGAGGCAGAATAGCAGGAAACAGATTTCAAGAGGTACGTTGGAATCACCTTTAAAGCACAGGAAGAGGGGCACAACTTCGACAATGACGCACTTGGCCAAAAAGGGCGTATGCGTTTTCTCCTGAATATATTCAGGAGAAAACGCATACGCCTTTTTAGGCCAAGCAAGCAAGCGGGCAATGCAAATCTGCACTACAAAGAAGTATCACTTCCCACCGGTCAAAAGGGACATCCACAAAATGTGTAAAAACCAGAAAGGCAAGACAGGCCCTGGAGAACAGGGAGCCTTGTTATGATGATGGGCGGGAAGTACAATTGCCAACTGCCTCACTGGAGGAGTGCATTGCGTTCCCTAAAACAAGCAAAGAACAGAGCTACAGAGCCAAGGACACATCCAGTCTAGGGAATATACCTTGGGAAAACTGAAAATCAATAAGACAGAGCCACCACCAAATTTAGGGCTGCACTGCTTACAAGTACCTCAACTTGGGTACACCTTAAATATCCCAGGAAATATAAAAATGGTTCAAAATACTGTGGTATTTATGTACGATGGAATATCCCTCAGCCATGAAATCAATGTCATAAAACCAGGAGCAGCAAAGTGAGTGGATTCAGGTACGATGATTCTAAGTGAAATAAGTCACACAGAAAAAGAAACATATCATAAGATATGACTTATGAAGATCCTGTAAACATGGCTACACAAGAACTCAGTTAGGAAAGAGAACAGAGTCTCACATTTAGAAAACACTCTTATGCCTGCTGAAGGGGAAAGGAGAGGTGGGGTGATGCATAAAACTAGACTTTGATATAAGCACAGGTACCATTTCTAAAACCAACTGTGGAATAGACAAGACCTACAACTTCCTCAGTGACAGGGAGTCAAAACCCCATATTTCCCGCAGAGGAATAGATCTGACTAGTAAGAATCTTAAAACCTATGTATTGATATATCTCTGTAAGGGAATCAAGTGTGTCTAGAGTGGCATAAACATGGCAGCGAGAATCAGCTCAAACCCACTATAAAAAGGAATTTCAAAAACAAAACCAAAAAACAGGGAAATTCTTTACATTTCCTTCAGGGTCTCTGATGAAACCTGGAATGACCGTATCTACAATGACAGCTAGATGAGGCATAAGGCTGGACACTACGGACTGAGAGGATTGGTGAGATTGGGTGAGCAAATGCAGACACTTTAAAGCAAAAATGCATGGCCCCCATTCCATGGGTCCCAACTCTCCATGTTGAAGGGAATATTACTACAGCTATAACATGTACGGGAAACCTAGAGAATGGACACACTGTGAAAACAAAAGGTTTCTAAAACTCAACGAGTAGTCCCTCTCCTGGTGCTCCGGTTGGACTTTCCAACTGCTTTACTATCAATCTCCCAACTTGTTGAGACAACCTCTTTAACCTCCTGGTTCGCACAGGTTGCCAATTTGGCAGAGGATGGAAGGGAAGAGGGAGAACCAATGAGAGAGTTACTGTTAGGCATTTGGACAGGCACATGTCACTCTAATTTCCCGGCAGGAAGAAGAATTAACCAGAGTCTCAGCCACCCACCGGGAACCAGTATAGGTCCTGAAACAAAATTTTGGAATTGTGTACAGCTCACAAAAAACGAGTTGAAAAATGGAGCTCAGGGGCACAGCAATTCACAAACTGGCAGGGTAATAAAGGACAACTGTCGTCCAAAAATCTGTTGAGGGAAGGCAACGAGGCGGACTTGAAAGCGAGGCAGAATAGCAGGAAACAGATTTCAAGAGGTACGTTGGAATCGCCTTTAAAGCACAGGAAGAGGGGCACAACTTCGAGAATGACGCACTTGGCCAAAATGGGCGTATGCGTTTTCTCCTGAATATATTCAGGAGAAAACGCATACGCCCTTTTTGGCCAAGCAAGCAAGCGGGCAATGCAAATTGCACTACAAAGAAGTATCACTTCCCACCGGTCCAAAGGGACATCCACAAAATATGTAAAATCCAGAAAGGCAAGACAGGCCCTGGAGAACAGGGAGCCTTGTTATGCTGATGGGCGTGATGTAAATTGCCAAGTGCCTCACTGGAGGAGTGCATTGCGTTCCCTAAAACAAGTAAACAACAGCTTCAGAGACAAGGGCACTTCCAGTCTAGGGAATATACCTTGGGAAAACTGAAAATCAATAAGACAGAGCCACCCCCAAATTTAGGGCTGCACTGCTTACAAGAACCTCAACTTGGGTACACCTTAAATATCCCAGGAAATATAAAAATGGTTCAAAAAACTGTGGTATTTATGTACGATGGAATATCCCTCAGCCATGAAATCAATGTCATAAGACCAGGAGCAGCAAAGTGAGTGGATTCATGTACGATGATTCTAAGTGAAATAAGTCACAGAGAAAAAGAAACTTATCATAAGATATCACTTATGAAGATCCTGTAAACATGGCTACACATGAACTGAGTTAGGAAAGAGAACAGAGTCTCACATTTAAAAAACACTCTTATGCCTGCTTAAGGGGAAAGGAGAGGTGGGGTGATGCATAAAACCAGAGTTTGATATAAGCACAGGTACCATTTCTAAAACCAACTGTGGAATAGACAAGACCTACACCTTCCTCAGTGAAAGGGACTCAAAACCCCATATTTCCCGCAGATGAATTGATCTGACTAGTAAGAATCTTAAAACCTATGTATTGATATGTTTTTGTAAAGGAATCAAGTGTGTCTAGACTGGCACAAACATGGCAGCGAGAATCAGCTCAAACCCACTATAAAAAGGAATTTCAAAAACAAAACCAAAAAACCGGAAATTCTTTACATTACCTTCAGGGTCTCTAATGAAACCTGGAATGACCCTATCTACAATGACAGCTGGATGTGGCATAAGGCTGGACACTTGGGACTGAGAGGATTGGTGAGATTGGGTGAGCAAATGCAGACCCTTTAAACAAAAATGCATGGCCTCCATTCCATGGGACCCAACTCTCCATGTTGTAGGGAATATTACTACAGCTATAACATGTACGGGAAACCTAGAGTATGGACACACTGTGAATACAAAAGGTTTCTAAAACTCAACGAGTAGTCCCTCTCCTGGTGCTCCGGTTTGACTTCCCAACTGCTTTACTATCAATCTCCCAACTTGGAGAGACAACCCCTTTAATCTCCTGGATCGCACAGGTTGCCAATTTGGCAGAGGATGGAAGGGAAGAGGGAGAACCAATGAGAGAGTAGCTGTTAGGCTTTTGGACGGGAACATGTCACTAATTTCCCGGCAGGAAGAAGAATTAACCAGAGTCACAGCCACCCCCCGGGAACCAGTATAGGTCCTGAACCAAAATTTTGGACTTGCGTACAGCTCACAAAAAACGAGTTGAAAAATGGAGCTCAGGGGCACAGCATTTCACATACTGGCACAGTAATAAAGGACAACTATCGTCCAAAAATCTGTTGAGGGAAGGCAACGAGGCGGACTTGAAAGCGAGGCAGAATAGCAGGAAACAGATTTCAAGAGGTACGTTGGAATCGCCTTTAAAGCACAGGAAGAGGGGCACAACTTCGACAATGATGCACTTGGCCAAAAAGGGCGTATGCGTTTTCTCCTGAATATATTCAGGAGAAAACGCATACGCCCGTTTTGGCAAAGCAAGCAAGCGGGCAATGCAAATCTGCACTACAAAGAAGTATCACTTCCCAACGGTCAAAAGGGAAATCCACAAAATGTGTAAAAACCAGAAAGGCAAGACAGGCCCTGGAGAACAGGGAGCATTGTTATGCTGATGGGCGGGATGTAAATTGCCAACTGCCTCACTGGAGGAGTGCATTGCGTTCCCTAAAACAAGTAATCAACAGAGCTACAGAGGCAAGGGCACATCCAGTCTAGGGAATATACTTTGGGAAAACTGAAAATCAATAAGACAGAGCCACCCCCAAATTTAGGGCTGCACTGCTTACAAGAACCTCAACATGGGTACAACTTCAATATCCCAGGGAATATAAAAATGGTTCAGAAAACTGCGGTATTTATGTACGATGGAATATCCCTCAGCCATGAAATCAATGTCATAAGAACAGGAGCAGCAAAGTGAGTGGATTCAGGTACGATGATTCTAAGTGAAATAAATCACACAGAAAAAGAAACTTATCATAAGATATCACTTATGAAGATCCTGTAAACATGGATACACATGAACTGAATTAGGAAAGAGAAGAGAGTCTCACATTTAGAAAACACTCTTATGCCTGCTTAAGGGGAAAGGAGAGGTGGGGTGATGCATAAAACCAGAGTTTGATATAAGCACAGGTACCATTTCTAAAACCAACTGTGGAATAGACAAGACCTACACCTTCCTCAGTGAAAGGGACTCAAAACCCCATATTTCACGCAGAGGAATATATCTGACTAGTAAGAATCTTAAAACCTATGTATTGATATGTCTCTGTAAGGGAATCAAGTGTGTCTAGAGTGGCATAAACATGGCAGCCAGAATCAGCTCAAACCCACTATAAAAAGGAATTTCAAAAACAAAACCAAAAAACAGGGAAATTCTTTACATTTCCTTCAGGGTCTCTGATGAAACCTGGAATGACCCTATCTACAATGACAGCTGGATGTGGCATAAGGCTGGACAGTATGGACTGTGAGGATTGGTGAGATTGGGTGAGCAAATGCAGACTCTTTAAAGCAAAAATGCATGGCCCCCATTCCATGGTTCCCAACTCTCCAGGTTGAAGGGAATATTACTACAGCTATAACATGTACGGGAAACCTAGAGAATGGACACACTGTGAATACAAAAGGTTTCTAAAACTCAACGAGTAGTCCCTCTCCTGGTGCTCCGGTTTGACTTTCCAACTTCTTTACTATCAATCTCGCAACTTGTTGAGACAACCCCTTTAACCTCCTTGTTCGCACAGGTTGCCAATTTGGCAGAGGATGGAAGGGAAGAGGGAGAACCAATGAGAGAGTTACTGTTAGGCATTTGGACGGGCACATGTCACTCTAATTTCCCGGCAGGAACAAGAATTAACCAGAGTCTCAGCCACACACCGGGAACCAGTATAGGTCCTGCACCAAAATTTTGGAATTGTGTACAGCTCACAAAAAACGAGTTGAAAAATGGAGCTCAGGGGCACAGCAATTCACAAACTGGCAGTGTAATAAAGGACAACTGTCGTCCAAAAATCTGTTGAGGGAAGGCAACGAGGCGGACTGGAAAGCGAGGCAGAATAGCAGGAAACAGATTTCAAGAGGTACGTTGGAATCGCCTTTAAAGCACAGGAAGAGGGGCACAACTTCGAGAATGACGCACTTGGCCAAAAAGGGCATATGCGTTTTCTCCTGAATATATTCAGGAGAAAACGCATATGCCCTTTTTGGCCAAGCAAGCAAGCGGGCAATGCAAATAGCACTACAAAGAAGTATCACTTCCCACTGGTCGAAAGGGACATCCACAAAATATGTAAAAACCAGAAAGGCAAGACAGGGCCTGGAGAACAGGGAGCCTTGTTATGCTGATGGGCGGGATGTAAATTGCCAACTGCCTCACTGGAGGAGTGCATTGCGTTCCCTAAAACAAGTAATCAACAGAGCTACAGAGGCAAGGGCACATCCAGTCTAGGGAATATACTTTGGGAAAACTGAAAATCAATAAGACAGAGCCACCCCCAAATTTAGGGCTGCACTGCTTACAAGAACCTCAACATGGGTACAACTTCAATATCCCAGGGAATATAAAAATGGTTCAGAAAACTGCGGTATTTATGTACGATGGAATATCCCTCAGCCATGAAATCAATGTCATAAGACCAGGAGCAGCAAAGTGAGTGGATTCAGGTACGATGATTCTAAGTGAAATAAGTCACACAGAAAAAGAAACTTATCATAAGATATCACTTATGAAGATCCTGTAAACATGGCTACACATGAACTGAGTTAGGAAAGAGAACAGAGTCTCACATTTAGAAAACACTCTTATGCCTGCTTAAGGGGAAAGGAGAGGTGGGGTGATGCATAAAACCAGAGTTTGATATAAGCACAGGTACCATTTCTAAAACCAACTGTGGAATAGACAAGACCTACAACTTCCTCAGTGACAGGGAATCAAAACCACATATTTCCCGCAGAGGAATAGATCTGACTAGTAAGAATCTTAAAACCTTTGTATTGATATGTCTCTGTAAGGTTATCAAGTGTGTCTAGAGTGGCATAAACATGGCAGCGAGAATCAGCTCAAACCCACTATAAAAAGGAATTTCAAAAACAAAACCAAAAAACAGGGAAATTCTTTACATTTCCTTCAGGGTCTCTGATGAAACCTGGAATGACCCTATCTACAATGACAGCTGGATGTGGCATAAGGCTGGACACTATGGACTGTGAGGATTGGTGAGATTGGGTGAGCAAATGCAGACACTTTAAAGCAAAAATGCATGGCCCCCATTCCATGGGTCCCAACTCTCCAGGTTGAAGGGAATATTACTACAGCTATAACATGTACGGGAAACCTAGAGAATGGACACACTGTGAATACAAAAGGTTTCTAAAACTCAACGAGTAGTCCCTCTCCTGGTGCTCCGGTTGGACTTTCCAACTGCTTTACTATCAATCTCCGAACTTGTTGAGACAACCCCTTTAACCTCCTGGTTCGCACAGGTTGCCAATTTGGCAGAGGATGGAAGGGAAGAGGGAGAACCAATGAGAGAGTTACTGTTAGGCATTTGGACGGGCACATGTCACTCTAATTTCCCGGCAGGAACAAGAATTAACCAGACTCTCAGCCACACACAGGGAACCAGTATAGGTCCTGCACCAAAATTTTGGAATTGTGTACAGCTCACAAAATCGAGTTGAAAAATGGAGCTCAGGGGCACAGCAATTCACAAACTGGCAGTGTAATAAAGGACAACTGTCGTCCAAAAATCTGTTGAGGGAAGGCAACGAGGCGGACTGGAAAGCGAGGCAGAATAGCAGGAAACAGATTTCAAGAGGTACGTTGGAATCGCCTTTAAAGCACAGGAAGAGGGGCACAACTTCGAGAATGACGCACTTGGCCAAAATGGGCGTATGCGTTTTCCCCTGAATATATTTAGGAGAAAACGCATATGCCCTTTTTGGCCAAGCAAGAAAGCGGGCAATGCAAATAGCACTACAAAGAAGTATCACTTCCCACCGGTCCAAAGGGACATCCACAAAATATGTAAAAACCAGAAAGGCAAGACAGGGCCTGGAGAACAGGGAGCCTTGTTATGCTGATGGGCGGGATGTAAATTGCCAAATGCCTCACTGGAGGAGTGCATTGCGTTCCCTAAAACAAGTAATCAACAGAGCTACAGAGGCAAGGGCACATCCAGTCTAGGGAATATACTTTCGGAAAACTGAAAATCAATAAGACAGAGCAACCCCGAAATTTAGGGCTGCACGGCTTACAAGAACCTCAACATGGGTACAACTTCAATATCCCAGGGAATATAAAAATGGTTCAGAAAACTGCGGTATTTTTGTACGATGGAATATCCCTAAGCCATGAAATCAATGTCATAAGACCAGGAGCAGCAAAGTGAGTGGATTCAGGTACGATGATTCTAAGTGAAATAAGTCACACAGAAAAAGAAACTTATCATAAGATATCACTTATGAAGATCCTGTAAACATGGATACACATGAACTGAATTAGGAAAGAGAACAGAGTCTCACATTTAGAAAACACTCTTATGCCTGCTTAAGGGGAAAGGAGAGGTGGGGTGATGCATAAAACCAGAGTTTGATATAAGCACAGGTACCATTTCTAAAACCAACTGTGGAATAGACAAGACCTACACCTTCCTCAGTGAAAGGGACTCAACACCCCATATTTCACGCAGAGGAATATATCTGATTAGTAAGAATCTTAAAACCTATGTATTGATATGTCTCTGTAAGGGAATCAAGTGTGTCTAGACTGGCATAAACATGGAAGCGAGAATCAGCTCAAACCCACTATAAAAAGGAATTTCAAAAACAAAACCAAAAAACAGGGAAATTCTTTCCATTTCCTTCAGGGTCTCTGATGAAACCTGGAATGACCCTATCTACAATGACAGCTAGATGTGGCATAAGGCTGGACACTTGGGACTGAGAGGATTGGTGAGATAGGGTGAGCAAATGCAGACCCTTAAAATCAAAAATGCATGGCCCCCATTCCATGGGTCCCAACTCTCCGTGTTGAAGGGAATATTACTACAGCTATAACATGTACGGGAAACCTAGAGTATGGACACACTGTGAATACAAAAGGTTTCTAAAACTCAACGAGTAGTCCCTCTCCTGGTGCTCCGGTTTGACTTTCCAACTAGTTTACTATCAATCTCCCAACTTGGAGAGACAACCCCTTTAACCTCCTGGTTCGCACAGGTTGCCAATTTGGCAGAGGTTGGAAGGGAAGAGGGAGAACCAGTGAGAGAGTAGCTGTTAGACATTAGGACGGGCACATGTCACTCTAATTTCCCGGCAGGAAGAAGAATTAACCAGAGTCTCAGCCACCCACTGGGAACCAGTATAGTTCCTGAACCAAAATTTTGGACTTGCGTACAGCTCACAAAAAACGAGTTGAAAAATGGAGCACAGGGGCACAGCAATTCACAAACTGGCAGAGTAATAAAGGACAACTATCGTCCAAAAATCTGTTGAGGGAAGGCAACGATGGGGACTTGAAAGCAAGGCAGAATAGCAGGAAACAGATTTCAAGAGGTACGTTGGAATCGCCTTTAAAGCACAGGAAGAGGGGCACAACTCCGACAATGACGCACTTGGCCAAAAGGTGCGTATGCGTTTTCTCCTGAATATATTCAGGAGAAAACGCATACCCCTTTTTAGGCCAATCAAGCAAGCGGGCAATGCAAATCTGCACTACAAAGAAGTATCACTTCCCAACGGTCAAAAGGGACATCCACAAAATGTGTAAAAACCAGAAAGGCAAGACAGGCCCTGGAGAACAGGGAGCCTTGTTGTGCTGATGGGCGGGATGTAAATTGCCAACTGCCTCACTGGAGGAGTGCATTGCGTTCCCTAAAACAAGTAATCAACAGAGCTACAGAGCCAAGGGCACATCCCGTCTAGGGAATATACCTTGGGAAAACTGAAAATCAATAAGACAGAGCCACCCCGAAATTTATGGCTGCACTGCTTACAAGAACCTCAACTTGGTTACACCTTAAATATCCCAGGAAATATAAAAACGGGTTAAAAAACTGTGGTATTTATGTACGATGGAATATCCCTCAGCCATGAAATCAATGTCATAAGACCAGGAGCAGCAAAGTGAGTGGATTCAGGTACGATGATTCTAAGTGAAATAAGTCACACAGAAAAAGAAACTTCTCGTAAGATATCACTTATGAAGATCCTGTAAACATGGCTACACATGAACTGAGTTAGGAAAGAGAACAGAGTCTCACATTTAGAAAACACGCTTATGCATGCTTAAGGGGAAAGGAGAGGTGGGGTGATGCATAAAACCAGAGTTTGATATAAGCACAGGTACCATTTCTAAAACCAACTGTGGAATAGACAAGACCTACACCTTCCTCAGTGAAAGGGACTCAAAACCCCATATTTCCCGCAGAGGAATAGATCTGACTAGTAAGAATCTTAAAACCTATGTATTGATATGTCTCTGTAAGTGAATGAAGTGTGTCTAGACTGTCATAAAGATGGCAGTGAGAATCAGCTCAAACCCACTATAAAAAGGAATTTCAAAAACAAAACCAAAAAACAGGGAAATTCTTTACATTTCCTTCAGGGTCTCTGATGAAACCTGGAATGACCCTATCTACAATGACATCTGGATGTGGCATAAGGCTGGATACTTGGGACTGAGAGGATTGGTGAGATGGGGTGAGCAAATGCAGACCCTTTAAAGCAAAAATGCATGGCCCCCATTCCATGGGTCCCAACTCTCCATGTTGAAGGGAATATTACTACAGCTATAACATTTACGGGAAACCTAGAGTATGGACACACTGTGAATACAAAAGGTTTCTAAAACTCAACGAGTAGTCCCTCTCCTGGTGCTCCGGTTTGACTTTCCGTCTGCTTTACTATCAATCTCCCAACTTGGAGAGACAGCCCCTTTAACCTCCTGGTTCGCACAGGTTGCCAATTTGGCAGAGGATGGAAGGGAAGAGGGAGAACCAATGAGAAAGTAGCTGTTAGACATTTGGACCGGCACATGTCTCTCTAATTTCCCGGCAGGAAGAAGAATTAACCAGAGTCTCATCCACCCACCGGGAACCAGTATAGGTCCTGAACCAAAATTTTGGTCTTGCGTAAAGCTCACAAAAAACGAGTTGAAAAATGGAGCTCAGGGGCACAGCAATTTACAAACTGGCAGAGTAATAAAGGACAACTGTCGTCCAAAAATCTGTTGAGGGAAGGCAACGAGGCGGACTTGAAAGCGAGGCAGAATAGCAGGAAACAGATTTCAACAGGTACGTTGGAATCGCCTTTAAAGCACAGGAAGAGGGGCACAACTTCGACAATGACGCACTTGGCCAAAAAGGGTGTATGCGTTTTCTCCTGAATATATTCAGGAGAAAACACATACGCCCTTTTTGGCCAAGCAAGCAAGCGGGCAATGCAAATCTGCACTGCAAAGAATTATCATTTCCACCGGTCAAAAGGGACATCCACAAAATGTGTAAAAACCAGAAAGGCAAGACAGGCCCTGGAGAACAGGGAGCCTTGTTATGCTGATGGGCGGGATGTAAATTGCCAACTGCCTCACTGGAGGAGTGCATTGCGTTCCCTAAAACAAGTAATCAACAGAGCTACAGAGCCAAGGGCACATCCAGTCTAGGGAATATACCTTGGGAAAACTGGAAATCAATAAGACAGAGCCACCCCCAAATTTAGGGCTGCACTGCTTACAAGAACCTCAACTTGGGTACACCTTAAATATCCCAGGAAATATAAAAATGGTTCAAAATACTGTGGTATTTATGTACGATGGAATATCCCTCAGCCATGAAATCAATGTCATAAAACCAGGAGCAGCAAAGTGAGTGGATTCAGGTACGATGATTCTAAGTGAAATAAGTCACACAGAAAAAGAAACTTATCATAAGATATCACTTATGAAGATCCTGTAAACATGGCTACACATGAACTGAGTTAGGAAAGAGAACAGAGTCTCACATTTAGAAAACACTCTTATGCCTGCTTAAGGGGAAAGGATAGGTGGGGTGATGCATAAAACTAGAGTTTGATATAAGCACAGGTACCATTTCTAAAACCAACTGTGGAATAGACAAGACCTACAACTTCCTCAGTGACAGGGACTCAAAACCACATATTTCCCGCAGAGGAATAGATCTGACTAGTAAGAATCTTAAAACCTTTGTATTGATATGTCTCTGTAAGGGAATCAAGTGTGTCTAGAGTGGCATAAACATGGCAGCGAGAATCAGCTCAAACCCACTATAAAAAGGAATTTCAAAAACAAAACCAAAAAACAGGGAAATTCTTTACATTTCCTTCAGGGTCTCTGATGAAACCTGGAATGACCCTATCTACAATGACAGCTGGATGTGGCATAAGGCTGGACACTATGGACTGAGAGGATTGGTTAGATTGGTTGAGCAAATGCAGACACTTTAAAGCAAAAATGCATGGCCCCCATTCCATGGGTCCCAACTCTCCAGGTTGAAGGGAATATTACTACAGCTATAACATGTACGGGAAACCTAGAGAATGGACACACTGTGAATACAAATGGTTTCTAAAACTCAACGAGTAGTCCCTCTCCTGGTGCTCCGGTTTGACTTTCCAACTGCTTTACTATCAATCTCCCAACTTGTTGAGACAACACCTTTAACCTCCTGGTTCGCACAGGTTGCCAATTTGGCAGAGGATGGAAGGGAAGAGGGAGAACCAATGAGAGAGTTACTGTTAGGCATTTGGACGGGCACATGTCACTCTAATTTCCCGGCAGGAACAAGAATTAACCAGAGTCTCAGCCACACACCGGGAACCAGTATAGTTCCTGCACCAAAATTTTGGAATTGTGTACAGCTCACAAAAAACGAGTTGAAAAATGGAGCTCAGGGGCACAGCAATTCACAAACTGGCAGTGTAATAAAGGACAACTGTCGTCCAAAAATCTGTTGAGGGAAGGCAACGAGGCGGACTGGAAAGCGAGGCAGAATAGCAGGAAACAGATTTCAAGAGGTAAGTTGGAATCGCCTTTAAAGCACAGGAAGAGGGGCACAACTTCGAGAATGACGCACTTGGCCAAAAAGGGCGTATGCGTTTTCTCCTGAATATATTCAGGAGAAAACGCATATGCCCTTTTTGGCCAAGCAAGCAAGCGGGCAATGCAAATAGCACTACAAAGAAGTATCACTTCCCACCGGTCCAAAGGGACCTCCACAAAATATGTAAAAACCAGAAAGGCAAGACAGGGCCTGGAGAACAGGGAGCCTTGTTATGCTGATGGGCGGGATGTAAATTGCCAACTGCCTCACTGGAGGAGTGCATTGCGTTCCCTAAAACAAGTAATCAACAGAGCTACAGAGCGAAGGGCACTTCCAGTCTAGGGAATATACCTTGGGAAAACTGAAAATCAATAAGACAGAGCCACCCCCAAATTTAGGGCTGCACTGCTTACAAGAACCTCAACTTGGGTACACCTTAAATATCCCAGGAAATATAAAAATGGTTCAAAAAACTGTGATATTTATGTCCGATGGAATATCCCTCAGCCATGAAATCAATGTCATAAGACCAGGAGCAGCAAAGTGAGTGGATTCAGGTACGATGATTCTAAGTGAAATAAGTCACACAGAAAAATAAACTTATCATAAGATATCACTTATGAAGATCCTGTAAACATGGCTACACATGAACTGAGTTAGGAAAGAGAACAGAGTCTCACATTTAGAAAACACTCTTATGCCTGCTTAAGGGGAAAGGAGATGTGGGGTGATGCATAAAACCAGAGTTTGATATAAGCACAATACCATTTCTAAAACCAACTGTGGAATAGACAAGACCTACACCTTCCTCAGTGAAAGGGACTCAAAACCCCATATTTCCCGCAGAGGAATAGATATGACTAGTAAGAATCTTAAAACCTATGTATCGATATGTCTCTGTAAGGGAATCAAGTGTGTCTAGACTGGCATAAACATGGCAGCGAAAATCAGCTCAAACCCACTATAAAAAGGAAGTTCAAAAACAAAACCAAAAAACAGGGAAATTCTTTACATTTCCTTCAGGGTCCCTGATGAAACCTGGAATGACCCTATCTACAATGACAGCTGGATGTGGCATAAGGCTGGACACTTGGGACTGAGAGGATTGGTGAGATTGGGTAGGCAAATGCAGACCCTTTAAAGCAAAAAATGCATGGCCCCCATTCCATGGGTCCCAACTCTCCATGTTGAAGGGAATATTACTACAGCTATAACATGTACGGGAAACCTAGAGAATGGACACACTGTGAATACAAAAGGTTTCTAAAACTCAACGAGTAGTCCCTCTCCTGGTGCTCCGGTTTGACTTTCCAACTGCTTTACTATCAATCTCCCAACATGGTGAGACAACCCCTTTAACCTCCTGGATCGCACAGGTTGCCAATTTGGCAGAGGATGGAAGGGAAGAGGGAGAACCAATGAGAGAGTAGCTGTTAGGCATTTGGACGGGCACATGTCACTCTAATTTCCCGGCAGGAAGAAGAATTAACCAGAGTCTCTTCCACCCAAGGGAACCATTATAGGTCCTGAACCAAAATTTTGGAATTGTGAACAGCTCACAAAAAACGAGTTGAAAAATGGAGCTCAGGGGCACAGCAATTCACAAACTGGCAGAGTAATAAAGGACAACTGTCGTCCAAAAATCTGTTGAGGGAAGGCAACGAGGCGGACTTGAAAGCGAGGCAGAATACCAGGAAACAGATTTCAAGAGGTACGTTGGAATCGCCTTTAAAGCACAGGAAGAGGGGCACAACTTCGACAATGACGCACTTGGCCAAAAAGGGCGTATGAGTTTTCTCCTGAATATATTCAGGAGAAAACACATACGCCCTTTTTGGCCAAGCAAGCCAGCGGGCAATGCAAATCTGCACTGCAAAGAAGTATCACTTCCCACCGGTCAAAAGGGACATCCACAAAATGTGTAAAAACCAGAAAGGCAAGACAGGCCCTGGAGAACAGGGAGCCTTGTTATGCTGATGGGCGGGATGTAAATTGCCAACTGCCTCACTGGAGGAGTGCATTGCGTTCCCTAAAACAAGTAATCAACAGAGCTACAGAGCCAAGGGCACATCCAGTCTAGGGAATATACCTTGGGAAAACTGAAAATCAATAAGACAGAGCCACCCCCAAATTTAGGGCTGCACTGCTTACAAGAACCTCAACTTGGGTACACCTTAAATATCCCAGGAAATATAAAAATGGTTCAAAATACTGTGGTATTTATGTACGATGGAATATCCCTCAGCCATGAAATCAATGTCATAAAACCAGGAGCAGCAAAGTGAGTGGATTCAGGTACGATGATTCTAAGTGAAATAAGTCACACAGAAAAAGAAACTTATCATAAGATATCACTTATGAAGATCCTGTAAACATGGCTACACATGAACTGAGTTAGGAAAGAGAACAGAGTCTCACATTTAGAAAACACTCTTATGCCTGCTTAAGGGGAAAGGAGAGGTGGGGTGATTCATAAAACCAGAGTTTGATATAAGCACAGGTACCATTTCCAAAACCAACTGTGGAATAGACAAGACCTACACCTTCCACAGTGAAAGGGACTCAAAACCCCATATTTCCCGCAGAGGAATAGATCTGACTAGTAAGAATCTTAAAACCTATGTATTGATATGTCTCTGTAAGGGAATCAAGTGTGTCTAGACTGGCATAAACATGGCAGAGAGAATCAGCTCAAACCCACTATAAAAAGGAATTTCAAAAACAAAACCAAAAAACAGGGAAATTCTTTACATTTCCTTCAGGGTCTCTGATGAAACCTGGAATGACCCTATCTACAATGACAGCTGGATGTGGCATAAGGCTGGAAACTACGGACTGAGAGGATTGGTGAGATTGGGTGAGCAAATGCAGACTCTTTAAAGCAAAAATGCATGGCCCCCATTCCATGGGTCCCAACTCTCCATGTTGAAGGGAATATTACTACAGCTATAACATGTACGGGAAACCTAGAGAATGGACACACTGTGAATACAAAAGGTTTCTAAAACTCAACGAGTAGTCCCTCTCCTGTTGCTCCGGTTTGACTTTCCAACTGCTTTACTATCAATCTCCCAACTTGTTGAGACAACCCCTTTAACCTCCTGGTTCGCACAGGTTGCCAATTTGGCAGAGGATGGAAGGGAAGAGGGAGAACCAATGAGAGAGTTACTGTTAGGCATTTGGACGGGCACATGTCACTCTAATTTCCCGGCAGGAAGAAGAATTAACCAGAGTCTCAGCCACCCACCGGGAACCAGTATAGGTCCTGAACCAAAATTTTGGACTTGTGTAAAGCTCACAAAAAACGAGTTGAAAAATGGAGCTCAGGGGCACAGCAATTTACAAACTGGCAGAGTAATAAATGACAACTGTCGACCAAAAATCTGTTGAGGGAAGGCAACGAGGCGGACTTGAAAGCGAGGCAGAATAGCAGGAAACAGATTTCAACAGGTACGTTGGAATCGCCTTTAAAGCACAGGAAGAGGGGCACAACTTCGACAATGATGCACTTGGCAAAAAAGGGTGTATGCGTTTTCTCCTGAATATATTCAGGAGAAAACACATACGCCCTTTTTGGCCAAGCAAGCAAGCGGGCAATGCAAATCTGCACTGCAAAGAATTATCATTTCCACCGGTCAAAAGGGACATCCACAAAATGTGTAAAAACCAGAAAGGCAAGACAGGCCCTGGAGAACAGGGAGCCTTGTTATGCTGATGGGCGGGATGTAAATTGCCAACTGCCTCACTGGAGGAGTGCATTGCGTTCCCTAAAACAAGTAAACAACAGAGCTACAGAGCGAAGGGCACTTCCAGTCTAGGGAATATACCTTGGGAAAACTGAAAATCAATAAGACAGAGCCACCCCCAAATTTAGGGCTGCACTGCTTACAAGAACCTCAACTTGGGTACACCTTAAATATCCCAGGAAATATAAAAATGGTTCAAAAAACTGTGGTATTTATGTCCGATGGAATATCCCTCAGCCATGAAATCAATGTCATAAGACCAGGAGCAGCAAAGTGAGTGGATTCAGGTACGATGATTCTAAGTGAAATAAGTCACACAGAAAAAGAAACTTATCATAAGATATCACTTATGAAGATCCTGTAAACATGGCTACACATGAACTGAGTTAGGAAAGAGAACAGAGTCTCACATTTAGAAAACACTCTTATGCCTGCTGAAGGGGAAAGGAGAGGTAGGGTGATGCATAAAACCAGAGTTTGATATAAGCACAGGTACCATTTCTAAAACCAACTGTGGAATAGACAAGACCTACACCATCCTCAGTGAAAGGGTCTCAAATCCCCATATTTCCCGCAGAGGAATAGATCTGACTAGTAAGAATCTTAAAACCTATGTATCGATATGTCTCTGTAAGGGAATCAAGTGTGTCTAGACTGGCATAAACATGGCAGCGAGAATCAGCTCAAACCCACTATAAAAAGGAATTTCAAAAACAAAACCAAAAAACAGGGAAATTCTTTACATTTCCTTCAGGGTCCCTGATGAAACCTGGAATGACCCTATCTACAATGACAGCTGGATGTGGCATAAGGCTGGACACTTGGGACTGAGAGGATTGGTGAGATTGGGTGAGCAAATGCAGACCCTTTAAAGCAAAAATGCATGGCCCCCATTCCATGGGTCCCAACTCTCCATGTTGAAGGGAATATTACTACAGCTATAACATGTACGGGAAACCTAGAGAATGGACACACTGTGAATACAAAAGGTTTCTAAAACTCAACGAGTAGTCCCTCTCCTGGTGCTCCGGTTTGACTTTCCAACTGCTTTACTATCAATCTCCCAACATGGAGAGACAACCCCTTTAACCTCCTGGTTCGCACAGGTTGCCAATTTGGCAGAGGATGGAAGGGAAGAGGGAGAACCAATGAGAGAGTAGCTGTTAGGCATTTGGACGGGCACATGTCACTCTAATTTCCCGGCAGGAAGAAGAATTAACCAGAGTCTCAGCCACCCACCGGGAACCAGTATAGGTCCTGAAACAAAATTTTGGAATTGTGTACAGCTCACAAAAAACGAGTTGAATAATGGAGCTCAGGGGCACAACATTTCACAAACTGGCAGAGTAATAAGGGACAACTGTCGTCCAAAAATCTGTTGAGGGAAGGCAACGAGGGGGACTTGAAAGCGAGGCAGAATAGCAGGAAACAGATTTCAACAGGTACGTTGGAATCGCCTTTAAAGCACAGGAAGAGGGGCACAACTTCGACAATGGCGCACTTGGCCAAAAAGTGTGTATGCGTTTTCTCCTGAATATATTGAGGAGAAAACACATACGCCCTTTTTGGCCAAGCAAGCAAGCGGGCAATGCAAATCTGCACTGCAAAGAAGTATCACTTCCCACCGGTCAAAAGGGACATCCACAAAATGTGTAAAAACCAGAAAGGCAAGACAGGCCCTGGAGAACAGGGAGCCTTGTTATGCTGATGGGCGGGATGTAAATTGCCAACTGCCTCACTGGAGGAGTGCATTGCGTTCCCTAAAAGAAGTAATCAACAGAGCTACAGAGCCAAGGGCACATCCAGTCTAGGGAATATACCTTGGGAAAACTGAAAATCAATAAGGCAGAGCCACCCCCTAATTTAGGGCTGCACTGCTTACAAGAACCTCAACTTGGGTACACCTTAAATATCCCAGGAAATATAAAAATGGTTCAAAATACTGTGGTATTTATGTACGATGGAATATCCCTCAGCCATGAAATCAATGTCATAAAACCAGGAGCAGCAAAGTGAGTGCATTCAGGTACGATGATTCTAAGTGAAATAAGTCACACAGAAAAAGAAACTTATCATAAGATATCACTTATGAAGATCCTGTAAACATGGCTACACATGAACTGAGTTAGGAAAGAGAACAGAGTCTCACATTTAGAAAACACTCTCATGCCTGCTTAAGGGGAAAGGAGAGGTGGGGTGATGCATAAAACCAGAGTTTGATATAAGCACAGGTACCATTTCTAAAACCAACTGTGGAATAGACAAGACCTACACCTTCCTCAGTGACAGGGACTCAAAACCCCATATTTCCCGCAGAGGAATAGATCTGACTAGTAAGAATCTTAAAACCTATGTATTGATATGTCTCTGTAAGGGAATCAAGTGTGTCTAGACTGGCATAAACATGGCAGCGAGAATCAGCTCAAACCCAGTATAAAAAGGAATTTCAAAAACAAAACCAAAAAACAGGGAAATTCTTTACATTTCCTTCAGGGTCTCTGATGAAACCTGGAAAAACCCTGTCTACAATGACAGCTGGATGTGGCATAAGGCTGGACCCTTGGGACTGAGAGGATTGGTGAGATTGGGTGAGCAAATGCAGACCCTTTAAAGCAAAAATGCATGGCCCCCATTCCATGGGTCCCAACTCTCCAGGTTGAAGGGAATATTACTACAGCTATAACATGTACGGGAAACCTAGAGAATGGACACACTGTGAATACAAAAGGTTTCTAAAACTCAACGAGTAGTCCCTCTCCTGGTGCTCCGGTTTGACTTTCCAACTGCTTTACTATCAATCTCCCAACATGGAGGGACAACCCCTTTAACCTCCTGGTTCGTACAGGTTGCCAATTTGGCAGAGGATGGAAGGGAAGAGGGAGAACCAATGAGAGAGTTACTGTTAGGCATTTGGACGGGCACATGTCACTCTAATTTCCCGGGAGGAAGAAGAATTAACCAGAGTCTCTGCCACCCAAGGGAACCAGTATAGGTCCTGAACCAAAATTTTGGAATAGTGTACAGCTCACAAAAAACGAGTTGAAAAATGGAGCTCAGGGGCCCAGCAATTCACAAACTGGCAGAGTAATAAAGGACAACTGTCGTCCAAAAATCTGTTCAGGGAAGGCAACGAGGCGGACTTGAAAGCGAGGCAGAATAGCAGGAAACAGATTTCAAGAGGTACGTTGGAATCGCCTTTAAAGCACAGGAAGAGGGGCACAACTTCGACAATGACGCACTTGGCCAAAAAGGGCGTATGAGTTTTCTCCTGAATATATTCAGGAGAAAACACATACGCCCTTTTTGGCCAAGCAAGCAAGCGGGCAATGCAAATCTGCACTGCAAAGAAGTATCACTTCCCACCGGTCAAAAGGGACATCCACAAAATGTGTAAAAACCAGAAAGGTAAGAAAGGCCCTGGAGAACAGGGAGCCTTGTTATGCTGATGGGCGGGATGTAAATTGCCAACTGCCTCACTGGAGGAGTGCATTGCGTTCCCTAAAACAAGTAATCAACAGAGCTACAGAGCCAAGGGCACATCCAGTCTAGGGAATATACCTTGGGAAAACTGAAAATCAATAAGACAGAGCCACCCCCAAATTTAGGGCTGCACTGCTTACAAGAACCTCAACTTGGGTACACCTTAAATATCCCAGGAAATATAAGAATGGTTCAAAATACTGTGGTATTTATGTACGATGGAATATCCCTCAGCCATGAAATCAATGTCATAAAACCAGGAGCAGCAAAGGGAGTGGATTCAGGTACGATGATTCTAAGTGAAATAAGTCACACAGAAAAAGAAACTTATCATAAGATATCACTTATGAAGATCCTGTAAACATGGCTACACATGAACTGAGTTAGGAAAGAGAACAGAGTCTCACATTTAGAAAACACTCTTATGCCTGCTTAAGGGGAAAGGATAGGTGGGGTGATGCATAAAACTAGAGTTTGATATAAGCACAGGTACCATTTCTAAAACCAACTGTGGAATAGACAAGACCTACTACTTCCTCAGTGACAGGGACTCAAAACCACATATTTCCCGCAGAGGAATAGATCTGACTAGTAAGAATCTTAAAACCTTTGTATTGATATGTCTCTGTAAGGGAATTAAGTGTGTCTAGAGTGGCATAAACATGGCAGCGAGAATCAGCTCAAACCCACTATAAAAAGGAATTTCAAAAACAAAACCAAAAAACAGGGAAATTCTTTACATTTCCTTCAGGGTCTCTGATGAAACCTGGAATGACCCTAACTACAATGACAGCTGGATGTGGCATAAGGCTGGACACTATGGACTGAGAGGATTGGTGAGATTGGGTGAGCAAATGCAGACACTTTAAAGCAAAAATGCATGGCCCCCATTCCATGGGTCCCAACTCTCCAGGTTGAAGGGAATATTACTACAGCTATAACATGTACGGGAAACCTAGAGAATGGACACACTGTGAATACAAAAGGTTTCTAAAACTCAACGAGTAGTCCCTCTCCTGGTGCTCCGGTTTGACTTTCCAACTGCTTTACTATCAATCTCCCAACTTGTTGAGACAACCCCTTTAACCTCCTGGTTCGCACAGGTTGCCAATTTGGCAGAGGATGGAAGGGAAGAGGGAGAACAAATGAGAGAGTTACTGTTAGGCATTTGGACGGGCACATGTCACTCTAATTTCCCGGCAGGAAGAAGAATTAACCAGAGTCTCAGCCACCGACCGGGAACCAGTATAGGTCCTGAAACAAAATTTTGGAATTGTGTACAGCTCACAAAAAACGAGTTGAAAAATGGAGCTCAGGGGCACAGCAATTCACAAACTGGCAGAGTAATAAAGGACAACTGTCGTCCAAAAATCTGTTGAGGGAAGGCAACGAGGCGGACTTGAAAGCGAGGCAGAATAGCAGGAAAGAGATTTCAAGAGGTACTTTGGAATCGCCTTTAAAGCACAGGAAGAGGGGCACAACTTCGACAATGACGCACTTGGCCAAAAAGGGCGTATGCGTTTTCTCCTGAATATATTCAGGAGAAAACGCATACGCCCTTTTTGGCCAAGCAAGCAAGCGGGCAATGCAAATCTGCACTGCAAAGAAGTATCACTTCCCACCGGTCAAAAGGGACATCCACAAAATGTGTAAAAACCAGAAAGGAAAGACAGGCCTTCGAGAACAGGGAGCCTTGTTATGCTGATGGTTGGGATGTAAATTGCCAACTGCCTCACTGGAGGAGTGCATTGCGTTCCCTAAAACAAGTAAACAACAGAGCTACAGAGCGAAGGGCACTTCCAGTCTAGGGAATATACCTTGGGAAAACTGAAAATCAATAAGACAGAGCCACCCCGAAATTTAGGGCTGCACTGCTTACAAGAACCTCAACTTGGGTACACCATAATATCCCAGGAAATATAAAAATGGTTCAAAAAACTGTGGTATTTATGTACGATGGAATATCCCTCAGCCATGAAATCAATGTAATAAGACCAGGAGCAGCAAAGTGAGTGGATTCAGGTACGATGATTCTAAGTGAAATAAGTCACACAGAAAAAGAAACTTATCATAAGATATCACTTATGAAGATCCTGTAAACATGGCTACACATGAAGTGAGTTAGGAAAGAGAACAGAGTCTCACATTTCGAAAACAATCTTATGACTGCTTAAGGGGAAAGGAGAGGTGGGGTGATGCATAAAACCAGAGTTTGATATAAGCACAGGTACCATTTCTAAAACCAACTGTGGAATAGACAAGACCTACACCTTCCTCAGTGAAAGGGACTCAAAACCCCATATTTCCCGCAGAGGAATAGATCTGACTAGTAAGAATCTTAAAACCTATGTATTGATATGTCTCTGTAAGGGAATCTAGTGTGTCTAGACTGGCATAAACATGGCAGTGAGAATCAGCTCAAACCCAGTATAAATAGGAAATTCAAAAACAATACCAAAAAACAGGGAAATTCTTTACATTTCCTTCAGGGTCTCTGATGAAACCTTGAATGACCCTATCTACAATGACAGCTGGATGTGGCATAAGGCTGGACACTTGGGACTGAGAGGATTGGTGAGATTGGGTGAGCAAATGCAGACCCTTTAAAGCAAAAATCCATGGCCCCCATTCCATGGGTCCCAACTCTCCCTGTTGAAGGAAATATTACTAGAGCTATAACATGTACGGGAAACCTAGAGAATGGACACACAGTGAATACAAAAGGTTCCTAAAACTCAACGAGAAGTCCCTCTCCTGGTGCTCAGGTTTGACTTTCCAACTGCTTTACTATCAATCTCCCAACTTGGAGAGACAACCCCTTTAACCTCCTGGTTCGCACAGGTTGCCAATTTGGCAGAGGATGGAAGGGAAGAGGGAGAACCAATGAGAGAGTAGCTGTTAGACATTTGGACGGGCACATGTCACTCTAATTCCCCGGGAGGAAGAAGAATTAACCAGAGTCTCAGCCACCCACCGGGAACCAGTATAGGTCCTGAACCAAAATTTTGGACTTGCGTACAGCTCACAAAAAACGAGTTGAAAAATGGAGCTCAGGTGCACAGCAATTCACAAACTGGCAGAGTAATAAAGGACAACTGTCGTCCAAAAATCTGTTGAGGGAAGGCAACGAGGCGGACTTGAATGCGAGGCAGAATAGCAGGAAACAGATTTCAAGAGGTACGTTGGAATCGCCTTTAAAGCACAGGAAGAGGGGCACAACTTCGACAATGATGCACTTGGCCAAAAAGGGCGTATGCGTTTTCTCCTGAATATATTCAGGAGAAAACGCATACGCCCTTTTTGCCCAAGCAAGCAAGCGGACTATGCAAATCTGCACTAAAAAGAGGTATCACTTCCCATCGGTCCAAAGGGACATCCACAAAATGTGTAAAAACCAGAAAGGCAAGACAGGCCCTGGAGAACAGGGAGCCTTGTTATGCTGATGGGCGGGATGTAAATTGCCAACTGCCTCACTGGAGGAGTGCATTGCGTTCCCTAAAACAAGTAAACAACAGAGCTACAGAGCCAAGGGCACTTCCAGTCTAGGGAATATACCTAGGGAAAACTGAAAATCAATAAGACAGAGCCACCCCAAATTTAGGGCTGCACTGCTTACAAGAACCTCAACTTGGGTACACCTTAAATATCCCAGGAAATATAAAATTGGTTCAAAAACTGCAGTATTTATGTACGATGGAATATCCCTCAGCCATGAAATCAATGTCATAAGACCAGGAGCAGCAAAGTGAGTGGATTCAGGTACGATGATTCTAAGTGAAATAAGTCACACAGAAAAAGAAACTTATCATAAGATATCACTTATGAAGATCCTGTAAACATGGCTACACATGAACTGAGTTAGGAAAGAGAACAGAGTCTCACATTTAGAAAACACTCTTATGCCTGCTTAAGGGGAAAGGAGAGATAGGGTGATGCATAAAACCAGAGTTTGATATAAGCACAGCTACCATTTCCAAAACCAACTGTGGAATAGACAAGACCTACACCTTCCTCAGTGAAAGGGACTCAAAACCCCATATTTCCCGCAGAGGAATAGATCTGACTAGTAAGAATCTTAAAACCTATGTATTGATATGTCTCTGTAAGGGAATCAAGTGTGTCTAGACTGTCATAAACATGGAAGAGAGAATCAGCTCAAACCCAGTATAAAAAGGAATTTCAAAAACAAAACCAAAAAACAGGGAAATTCTTTACATTTCCTTCAGGGTCTCTGATGTAACCCGGAAAAACCCTGTCTACAATGACAGCTGGATGTGGCATAAGGCTGGACACTTGGGACTGAGAGGATTGGTGAGATTGGGTGAGCAAATGCAGACCCTTTAAAGCAAAAATGCATGGCCCCCATTCCATGGGTCCCAGCTCTCCAGGTTGAAGGGAATATTACTACAGATATAACATGTACGGGAAACCTAGAGAATGGACACACTGTGAATACAAAAGGTTTCTAAAACTCAACGAGTAGTCCCTCTCCTGGTGCTCCGGTTTGACTTTCCAACTGCTTTACTATCAATCTCCCAATTTGGATAGACAGCCCCTTTAACCTCCTGGTTCGCACACGTTGCCAATTTGGCAGAGGATGGAATGGAAGAGGGAGAACCAATGAGAGAGTTACTGTTAGGCATTTGTATGGGCTCATGTCACTCTAATTTCCCGGCAGGAAGAAGAATTAACCAGAGTCTCAAACACCCACCGGGAACAAGTATAGGTCCTGAACCAAAATTTTGGACTTGCGTACAGCTCACAAAAAACGAGTTGGAAAATGGAGCTCAGGGCCACAGCAATTCACAAACTGGCAGAGTAATAAAGGACAACTATCGTCCAAAAATCTGTTGAGGGAAGGCAACGAGGCAGACTTGAAAGCCAGGCAGAATAGCAGGAAACAGATTTCAAGAGGTACGTTGGATTCACCTTTAAAGCACAGGAAGAGGGGCACAACTTCGACAATGACGCAGTTGGCCAAAAAGGGCGTATGCGTTTTCTCCTGAATATATTCAGGAGAAAACGCATACGCCCTTTTTGGCCAAACAAGCAAGCGCGCAATGCAAATCTGCACTACAAAGTAGTATCACTTCCCACCGGTCAAAAGGGACATCCACAAAATGAGTAAATACCAGAAAGGCAAGACAGGCCCTGGAGAACAGGGAGCCTTGTTATGCTGATGGGCGGGATGTAAATTGCCAGCTGCCTCACTGGAGGAGTGCACTGCGTTCCCTAAAACAAGTAAACAACAGAGCTACAGAGCCAAGGGCACTTCCAGTCTAGGCAATATACATTGGGAAAACTGAAAATCAATAAGACAGAGCCACCCCCAAGTTTACGGCTGCACTGCTTACAGGAACCTCAAGTTGGGTACACCTTAAATATCCCAGGAATTATAAAAATGGTTCAGAAATCTGTGGTATTATGTCCGATGGAATATCCCTCAGCCATGAAATCAATGTCATAAGAGCAGGAGAAGCAAAGTGAGTGGATTCAGGTACGATGTTTCTAAGTGAAATAAGTCATACAGAAAAAGAAACTTATCATAAGATATCACTTCTGAAGATCCTGTAAACATGGCTACACATGAACTGAGTTAGGAAAGAGAACAGAGTCTCACATTTAGAAAACACTCTTATGCCTGCTTAAGGGGAACGGAGAGGTGGGGTGATGCATAAAACCAGAGTTTGATATAAGCACAGGTACCATTTCCAAAACCAACTGTGGAAGAGACAAGACCTACACCTTCCTCAGTGAAAGGGACTCAAAACCCCATATTTCCCGCAGAGGAATTGATCTGACTAGTAAGAATCTTAAAATCTATGTATTGATATGTCTCTGTAAGGGAATCAAGTGTGTCTAGACTGGCATAAACATGGCAGAGAGAATGAGATAAAACCCACTATCAAAAGGAATTTCAAAAACAAAACCAAAAAGCAGGGAAATTCTTTACATTTCCTTCAGGGTCTCTGATGAAACCTGGAAAAACCCTGTCTACAATGACCGCTGGATGTGGCATAAGGCTGGACACTTGGGACTGAGAGGATTGGTGAGATTGGGTGAGCAAATGCAGACCCTTTAAAGCAAAAATGAATGGCCCCGATTCCATGGGTCCCAACTCTCCAGGTTGAAGGGAATATTATTACAGCTATAACATGTACGGGAAACCTAGAGAATGGACACACTGTAAATACAAAAGGTTTCTAAAACTCAACGCGTAGTCCCTCTCCTGGTGTTCCGGTTTGACGTTCCAACTGCTTTACTATCAATCTCCCAACTTGGAGAGACAGCCCCTTTAACCTCCTGGTTCGCACAGGTTGCCAATTTGGCAGAGGATGGAAGGGAAGAGGGAGAACCAATGAGAGAGTTACTGTTAGGCATTTGTATGGGCTCATGTCACTCTAATTTCCCGGCAGGAAGAAGAATAAACCAATGTCTCAGCCACCCACCGGGAACCAGTATAGGTCCTGAACCAAAATTTTGGACTTGCGTACAGCTCACAAAAAACGAGTTGGAAAATGGAGCTCAGGGCCACAGCAATTCACAAACTGGCAGAGTAATAAAGGACAACTATCGTCCAAAAATCTGTTGAGGGAAGGCAACGAGGCAGACTTGAAAGCCAGGCAGAATAGCAGGAAACAGATTACAAGAGGTACGTTGGAATCTCCTTTAAAGCACAGGAAGAGGGGCACAACTTCGTCAATGACGCAGATGGCCAAAAAGGGCGTATGCGTTTTCTCCTGAATATATTCAGGAGAAAACACATACGCCCTTTTTGGCCAAACAAGCAAGCGGGCAATGCAAATCTGCACTACAAAGAAGTATCACTTCCCACCGGTCAAAAGGGACATCCACAAAATGTGTAAAAACCAGAAAGGCAAGACAGGCCCTGGAGAACAGGGAGCCTTCTTATGCTGATGGGCGGGATGTAAATTGCCAACTGCCTCACTGGAGGAGTGCATTGCGTTCCCTAAAACAAGTAAACAACAGAGCTACAGAGCCAAGGGCACTTCCAGTCTAGGCAATATACATTGGGAAAACTGAAAATCAATAAGACAGAGCCACCCCCAAATTTAGGGCTGCACTGCTTACAGGAACCTCAACTTGGGTACACCTTAAATATCCCAGGAATTATAAAAATGGTTCAAAAAACTGTGGTATTTATGTCCGACGGAATATCCCTCAGCCATGAAATCAATGTCATAAGACCAGGAGCAGCAAAGTGAGTGGATTCAGGTACGATGATTCTAAGTGAAATAAGTCACACAGAAAAAGAATCTTATCATAAGATATGACGTATGAAGATCCTGTAAACATGGCTACACATGAACTGAGTTAGGAAAGAGAACAGAGTCTCACATTTAGAAAACACTCCTTTGCCTGCTTAAGGGGAAAGGAGAGGTGGGGGGATGCATAAAACCAGAGTTTGATATAAGCACAGGAACCATTTCCAAAACCAACTGTGGAATAGACAAGACCTACACCTTCCTCAGTGAAAGGGACTCAAAACCCCATATTTCCCGCAGAGGAATAGATCTGAGTAGTAAGAATCTTAAAACCTATGTATTGATATGTCTCTGTAAGGGAATCAAGCGTGTCTAGACTGGCATAAACATGGAAGCGAGAATCAGCTCAAACCCACTATAAAAAGGAATTTCAAAAACAAAACCAAAAAACAGGGAAATTCTTTCCATTTCCTTCAGGGTCTCTGATGAAACCTGGAATGACCCTATCTACAATGACAGCTAGATGTGGCATAAGCCTGGACACTTGGGACTGAGAGGATTGGTGAGATTGGGTGAGCAAATGCAGACCCTTAAAATCAAAAATGCATGGCCCCCATTCCATGGGTCCCAACTCTCCAGGGTGAAGGGAATATTACTACAGCTATAACATGTACGGGAAACCTAGAGAATGGACACACTGTGAATACAAAAGGTTTCTAAAACTCAACGAGTAGTCCCTCTCCTGGTGCTCCGGTTTGACTTTCCAACTGCTTTACTATCAATCTCCCAATTTGGAGAGACAGCCCCTTTAACGTCCTGGTTCGCACAGGTTGCCAAATTGGCAGAGGATGGAATGGAAGAGGGAGAACCAATGAGAGAGTTACTGTTAGGCATTTGGACGGGCACATGTCACTCTAATTTCCCGGCAGGAAGAAGAATTAACCAGAGTCTCAGCCACCCACCGGGAACCAGTATAGGTCCTGAACCAAAATTTTGGACTTGCGTACAGCTCACAAAAAACGAGTTGGAAAATGGAGCTCAGGGCCACAGCAATTCACAAATTGGCAGAGTAATAAAGGACAACTATCGTCCAAAAATCTGTTGAGGGAAGGCAACGAGGCAGACTTGAAAGCCAGGCAGAATAGCAGGAAACAGATTTCAAGAGGTACGTTGGAATCGCCTTTAAAGCACAGGAAGAGGGGCACAACTTAGACAATGACGCAGTTGGCCAAAAAGGGCGTATGCGTTTTCTCCTGAATATATTCAGGAGAAAACGCATACGCCCTTTTTGGCCAAACAAGCAAGCGGGCAATGCAAATCTGCACTACAAAGAAGTATCACTTCCCACCGGTCAAAAGGGACATCCACAAAATGTGTAAAAACCAGAAAGGCAAGACAGGCCCTGGAGAACAGGGAGCCTTGTTATGCTGATAGGCGGGATGTAAATTGCCAACTGCCTCACTGGAGGAGTGCATTGCGTTCCCTAAAACAAGTAAACAACACAGCTACAGAGCCAAGGGCACTTCCAGTCTAGGGAATATACATTGGGAAAACTGAAAATCAATAAGACAGAGCCACCCCCAAATTTAGGGCTGCACTGCTTACAGGAACCTCAACTTGGGTACACCTTAAATATCCCAGGAATTATAAAAATGGTTCAAGAAACTGTGGTATTTATGTCCGATGGAATATCCCTCAGCCATGAAATCAATGTCATAAGAGGAGGAGCAGCAAAGTGAGTGGATTCAGGTACGATGATTCTAAGTGAAATAAGTCATACAGAAAAAGAAAGTTATCATAAGATATCACTTCTGAAGATCCTGTAAACATGGCTACACATGAACTGAGTTAGGAAAGAGAACAGAGTCTCACATTTAGAAAACACTCTTATGCCTGCTTAAGGGGAACGGAGAGGTGGGGTGATGCATAAAACCAGAGTTTGATATAAGCACAGGTACCATTTCCAAAACCAACTGTGGAAGAGACAAGACCTACACCTTCCTCAGTGAAAGGGACTCAAAACCCCATATTTCCCGCAGAGGAATAGATCTGACTAGTAAGAATCTTAAAATCTATGTATTGATATGTCTCTGTAAGGGAATCAAGTGTGTCTAGACTGGCATAAACATGGCAGAGAGAATGAGATAAAACCCACTATCAAAAGGAATTTCAAAAACAAAACCAAAAAACAGGGAAATTCTTTACATTTCCTTCAGGGTCTCTGATGAAACCTGGAAAAACCCTGTCTACAATGACAGCTGGATGTGGCATAAGGCTGGACACTTGGGACTGAGAGGATTGGTGAGATTGGGTGAGCAAATGCAGACCCTTTAAAGCAAAAATGAATGGCCCCGATTCCATGGGTCCCAACTCTCCAGGTTGAAGGGAATATTACTACAGCTATAACATGTACGGGAAACCTAGAGAATGGACACACTGTAAATACAAAAGGTTTCTAAAACTCAACGAGTAGTCCCTCTCCTGGTGTTCCGGTTTGACGTTCCAACTGCTTTACTATCAATCTCCCAACTTGGAGAGACAGCCCCTTTAAGCTCCTGGTTCGCACAGGTTGCCAATTTGGCAGAGGATGGAAGGGAAGAGGTAGAACCAATGAGAGAGTTACTGTTAGGCATTTGGATGGGCTCATGTCACTCTAATTTCCCGGCAGGAAGAAGAATTAACCAATGTCTCAGCCACCCACCGGGAACCAGTATAGATCCTGAACCAAAATTTTGGACTTGCGTATAGCTCACAAAAAACGAGTTGGAAAATGGAGCTCAGGGCCACAGCAATTCACAAACTGGCAGAGTAATAAAGGACAACTATCGTCCAAAAATCTGTTGAGGGAAGGCAACGAGGCAGACTTGAAAGCCAGGCAGAATAGCAGGAAACAGATTACAAGAGGTACGTTGGAATCTCCTTTAAAGCACAGGAAGAGGGGCACAACTTCGTCAATGACGCAGATGGCCAAAAAGGGCATATGCGTTTTCTCCTGAATATATTCAGGAGAAAACACATACGCCCTTTTTGGCCAAACAAGCAAGCGGGCAATGCAAATCTGCACTACAAAGAAGTATCACTTCCCACCGGTCAAAAGGGACATCCACAAAATGTGTAAAAACCAGAAAGGCAAGACAGGCCCTGGAGAACAGGGAGCCTTGTTATGCTGATGGGCAGGATGTAAATTGCCAACTGCCTCACTGGAGGAGTGCATTGCGTACCCTAAAACAAGTAAACAACAGACCTACAGAGCCAAGGGCACTTCCAATCTAGGGAATATACATTGGGAAAACTGAAAATCAATAAGACAGAGAAACCCCCAAATTTAGGGCTTCACTGCTTACAAGAACCTCAACTTGGGTACACCTTAAATATCCCAGGAAATATAAAAATGGTTCAAAAAACTGTGGTATTTATGTCCGATGGAATATCCCTCAGACATGAAATCAATGTCATAAGACCAGGAGCAGCAAAGTGCTTGGATTCAGGTACGATGATTCTAAGTGAAATAGGTCACACAGAAATAGAAACTTATCATAAGATATGACTTATGAAGATCCTGTAAACATGGCTACACATGAACTGAGTTAGGAAAGAGAACAGAGTGTCACACTTAGAAAACACTCTTATGCCTGCTTAAGGGGAAAGGAGAGGTGGGGTGATGCATAAAACCAGAGTTTGATATAAGCACAGGTACCATTTCCAAAACCAACTGTGGAATAGACAAGACCTACACCTTCCTCAGTGAAAGGGACTCAAAACCCCATATTTCCCGCAGAGGAATAGATCTGACTAGTAAGAATCTTAAAACCTATGTATTGATATGTCTCTGTAAGGGAATCAAGTGTGTCTAGACTGGCATAAACATGGCAGAGAGAATGAGCTAACACCCACTATCAAAAAGAATTTCCAAAACAAAACCAAAAAACAGGGAAATTCTTTACATTTCCTTCAGGGTCTCTGATGAAACCTGGAAAACCCCTGTCTACAATGACAGCTGGATGTGGTATATGGCTGGACACTTGGGACTGAGAGGATTGGTGAGATTGGGTGAGCAAATGCAGACCCTTTAAAGCAAAAATGCATGGCCCCCATTCCATGGGTCCCAACTCTCCAGGTTGAAGGGAATATTACTACAGCTATAACATGTACGGGAAACCTAGAGAATGGACACACTGTGAATACAAATGGTTTCTAAAACTCAACGAGTAGTCCCTCTCCTGGTGCTCCGGTTTGACTTCCCAACTGCTTTACTATCAATCTCCCAACTTGGAGAGACAACCCCTTTAACCTCCTGGTTCGCACAGGTTGCCAATTTGGCAGAGGATGGAAGGGAAGAGGGAGAATCAATGAGAGAGTTACTGTCAGACATTTGGAAGGGCACATGTCACTCTAATTTCCCAGCAGGAAGAAGAATTAACCAGATTCTCAGCCACCCACCGGGAACCAGTATAGGTCCTGAACCAAAATTTTGGACTTGCGTACAGCTCACAAAAAACGAGTTGGAAAATGGAGCTCAGGGCCACAGCAATTCACAAACTGGCAGAGTAATAAAGGACAACTATCGTCCAAAAATCTGTTGAGGGAAGGCAACGAGGCAGACTTGAAAGCCAGGCAGAATATCAGGAAACAGACTTCAAGAGGTACGTTGGAATCGCCTTTAAAGCACAGGAAGAGGGGCAAAACTTCGACAATGACGCAGTTGGCCAAAAAGGGCGTATGCGTTTTCTCCTGAATATATTCAGGAGAAAACGCATACGCCCTTTTTGGCCAAACAAGGAAGCGGGCAATGCAAATCTGCACTACAAAGAAGTATCACTTCCCACCGGTCAAAAGGGGCATCCACAAAATGTGTAAAAACCAGAAAGGCAAGACAGGCACTGGAGAACAGGGAGCCTTGTTATGCTGATAGGCGGGATGTAAATTGCCAACTGCCTCACTGGAGGAGTGCACTGCGTTCCCTAAAACAAGTAAACAACAGAGCTACAGAGCCAAGGGCACTTCCAGTCTAGGGAATATACATTGGGAAAACTGAAAATCAAGAAGACAGAGCCACCCCCAAATTTAGGGCTGCACTGCTTACAGGAACCTCAACTTGGGTACACCTTAAATATCCCAGGAATTATAAAAATGGTTCAAGAAACTGTGGTATTTATGTCCGATGGAATATCCCTCAGCCATGAAATCAATGTCATAAGAGGAGGAGCAGCAAAGTGAGTGGATTCAGGTACGATGATTCTAAGTGAAATAAGTCATACAGAAAAAGAAACTTATCATAAGATATCACTTCTGAAGATCCTGTAAACATGGCTACACATGAACTGAGTTAGGAAAGAGAACAGAGTCTCACATTTAGAAAACACTCTTATGCCTGCTTAAGGGGAAAGGAGAGGTGGGGTGATTCATAAAACCAGAGTTTGATATAAGCACAGGTACCATTTCCAAAACCAACTGTGGAATAGACAAGACCTACACCTTCCTCAGTGAAAGGGACTCAAAACCCCATATTTCCCGCAGAGGAATAGATCTGACTAGTAAGAATCTTAAAACCTATGTATTGATATGTCTCTGTAAGGGAATCAAGTGTGTCTAGACTGGCATAAACATGGCAGAGAGAATGAGCTAAAACCCACTATCAAAAGGAATTTCAAAAACAAAAACAAAAAAACAGGGAAATTCTTTACATTTCCTTCAGGGTCTCTGATGAAACCTGGAAAACCACTGTCTACAATGACAGCTGGATGTGGTATATGGCTGGACACTTGGGACTGAGAGGATTGGTGAGATTGGGTGAGCAAATGCAGACCCTTTAAAGCAAAAATGCATGGCCCCCATTCCATGGGTCCCAACTCTCCAGGTTGAAGGGAATATTACTACAGCTATAACATGTACGGGAAACCTAGAGAATGGACACACTGTGAATACAAAAGGTTTCTAAAACTCAACGAGTAGTCCCTCTCCTGGTGCTCCGGTTTGACTTTCCAACTGCTTTACTATCAATCTCCCAACTTGGAGAGACAGCCCCTTTAACCTCCTGATTCGCACAGGTTGCCAATTTGGCAGAGGATGGAAGGGAAGAGAGAGAATCAATGAGAGAGTTACTGTTAGACATTTGGAAGGGCACATGTCACTCTAATTTCCCAGCAGGAAGAAGAATTAACCAGATTCTCAGCCACCCACCGGGAACCAGTATAGGTCCTGAACCAAAATTTTGGACTTGCGTACAGCTCACAAAAAACGAGTTGGAAAATGGAGCTCAGGGCCACAGCAATTCACAAACTGGCAGAGTAATAAAGGACAACTATCGTCCAAAAATCTGTTGAGGGAAGGCAACGAGGCAGACTTGAAAGCCAGGCAGAATAGCAGGAAACAGATTTCAAGAGGTACGTTGGAATCGCCCTTAAAGCACAGGAAGAGGGGCACAACTTCGACAATGACGCAGTTGGCCAAAAAGGGCGTATGCGTTTTCTCCTGAATATATTCAGGAGAAAACGCATACGCCCTTTTTGGCCAAACAAGCAAGCGGGCAATGCAAATCTGCACTACAAAGAAGTATCACTTCCCACCGGTCAAAAGGGACATCCACAAAATGTGTAAAAACCAGAAAGGCAAGACAGGCCCTGGAGAACAGGGAGCCTTGTTATGCTGATGGGCGGGATGTAAATTGCCAACTGCCTCACTGGAGGAGTGCATTGCGTTCCCTAAAACAAGTAAACAACAGAGCTACAGAGCCAAGGGCACTTCCAGTCTAGGGAATGTACCTTGGGAAAACTGAAAATCAATAAGACAGAGCCACCCCCAAATTTAGGGCTGCACTGCTTACAAGAACCTCAACCTGGGTACACCTTAAATATCCCAGGAAATATAAAAATTTTTCGAAAAATTGTGGTAATTATGTACGATGGAATATCCCTCAGCCATGAAATCAATGTCATAAGACCAGGAGCAGCAAAGTGAGTGGATTCAGGTACGATGATTCTAAGTGAAATAAGTCACACCGAAAAAGAAACTTATCACAAGATATCCACTTATGAAGATCCTGTAAACATGGCTACACATGAACTGAGTTAGGAGAGAGAACAGAGTCTCACATTTAGAAAACACTCTTATGCCTGCTTAAGGTGGAAGGAGAGGTGGGAGGATGCATAAATCCAGAGTTTTATATAACCACAGGTACCGTTCCAAAAACCATCTATGGAATAGACAAGACCTACACCTTCCTCTATGAAAGGGACTCAAAACCCCATATTTCCCGCAGAGGAATAGATCTCACTAGTAAGAATCTTAAAACCTATGTATTGATATGTCTCCGTTAGGGAATCAAGTGTGTCTAGACTGGCATAAACATGGCAGCGAGAATCAGCTCAAACACACTACAAAAAGGAATTTCAAAAACAAATAAAAAAAACAGGGAAATTCTTTACAATTCCTACATGTCTCTGACGAAACCTGGAATGACCCTATCTACAATGACAGCTGGATGTGGCATAAGGCTGGACACTTGGTACTGAGAGGTTTGGTGAGATTGGGTGAGCAAATGCAGACACTTTAAAGCAATAATGCATGGCCCGCTTTCCATGGGTCCCAACTCTGCAGGTTGAAGTGAATATTACTAGAGCTATAATATGTACGGGAAACCTAGAGAATGGACACACTGTGAATACGAAAGGTTTCTAAAACACAACGAATAGTCCCTCTCCTGGTGTTCCAGTTTGACTTTCCAATTGATTTACTATCAATCTCCGAACTTGGAGAGAC
The DNA here is from genome assembly GCF_964165515.1 of Mesoplodon bidens. NCBI lineage: Eukaryota > Metazoa > Chordata > Mammalia > Artiodactyla > Ziphiidae > Mesoplodon > Mesoplodon bidens. The sequence continues at coordinate 78,330 of NW_027672252.1, read as the reverse complement.
AGCCCCTTTAAGCTCATGGTTCGCACAGGTTGACAATTTTGCAGAGGATGAAAGGGAAGAGGGAGAACCAATAAGAGAGTAGCTGTTAGGCATTTGGATGGGCACATGTCACTCTAATTTCCCGGCAGGAAGAAAAATTAAGCAAAGTCTCACCCACCCACCTGGAACAAGTGTTGGTCCTGAACCAAAATTTTGGACTTGCGTAGAGCTCACAAAAAACGAGTTGAAAAATGGAGCTCAGGGGCACAGCAATTCACAAACTGGCAGAGTAATCGAGGACAACTATCGTCCAAAAATCTGTTGAGGGAAGGCAACGAGGCAGACGTGAAAGCGAGGCAGAATAACAGGAAACAGATTTCAAGAGGTACGTTGGAATCACATTCAAAGTACAGGAAGAGGGTCACAACGTCGACAATGATGCACTTGGCCAAAAAGGGCGTATGCGTTTTCTCCTGAATATATTCAGGAGAAAACGCATACAAACTTTTTGGCCAAGCAAGCAAGCAGGCAATGCAAATCTGCACTACAAAGAAGTATCACTTCCCACCGGTCAAAAGGGACATCCACAAAATGTGTAAAAACCAGAAAGGCAAGACAGTCCCTGGAGAACAGGGAGCCTTGTTATGCTGATGGGCTGGATGTAAATTGCCAACTGCCTCACTGGAGGAGTGCATTGCGTTCCGTAAAACAAGTAAACAACAGAGCTACAGAGCCAAGGGCACTTCCAGTCTAGGGAATATACCTTGAGAAAACTGAAAATCAATAAGACAGAGCCACCCCCAAATTTAGGGCTGAACTGCTTACAAGAACCTCAACTTGGGTACACCTTAAATATCCCAGGAAATATAAAAATGGTTCAAAAAAATGAGGTACTTACGTACGATGGAATATCCCTTAGCCATGAAATGAATGTCATAAGACCAGGAGCAGCAAAGAGAATGGATTCAGGTACGATGATTCTAAGTAAAATAAGTCACACAGAAAAAGAAACTTATCATAAGATATGACTTATGAAGATCCTGTAAACATGGCTCCACATGAACTGAGTTAGGAAAGAGAACAGAGTCTCACATTTAGAAAACACTCTTATGCCTCCTTAAGGGGAAAGGAGAGGTGGGGTGATGCATAAAACCAGAGTTTGATATAAGCACAGGTACCATTTCCAAAACCAACTGTGGAATAGACAAGACCTACACCTTCCTCAGTGAAAGGGACTCAAAACCCCATATTTCCCGCAGAGGAATAGATCTGACTAGTAAGAATCTTAAAACCTATGTATTGATATGTCTCTGTAAGGGAATCAAGTGTGTCTAGACTGGCATAAACATGGCAGAGAGAATCAGCTCAAACCCACTATCAAAAGGAATTTCAAAAACAAAACCAAAAAACAGGGAAATTCGTTACATTTCCTTCAGTGTCTCTGATGAAACCTGGAATGACCCTGTCTACAATGACAGCTGGATGTGGCATAAGGCTGGACACTTGGGACTGAGAGGATTGGTGAGATTGGGTGAGCAAATGCAGACCCTTTAAAGCAAAAATGCATGGCCCCCATTCCATGTGTCCCAACTCTCCTGGTTGAAGGGAATATTACTACAGCTATAACATGTACGGGAAACTAAGAGAATGGACACACTGTGAATACAAAAGGTTTCTAAAACTCAACGTGTAGTCCCTCTCCTGGTGCTCCGGTTTGACTCTCCAACTGCTTTACTATCAATCTCCCAACTTGGAGAGACAGCCCCTTTAACCTCCTGGTTCGCACAGGTTGCCAATTTGGCAGAGGATGGAAGGGAATAGGGAGAACCAATGAGAGAGTTACTGTTAGGCATTTGGACGGGCACATGTCACTCTAATTTCCCGGCAGGAAGAAGAATTAACCAGAGTCTCAGCCACCCACCGGGAACCAGTATAGGTCCTGAACCAAAATTTTGGACTTGCGTACAGCTCAAAAAAAACGAGTTGGAAAATGGAGCTCAGGGCCTCAGCAATTCACAAACTGGCAGAGTAATAAAGGACAACTCTCGTCCAAAAATCTGTTGAGGGAAGGCAACGAGGCAGACTTGAAAGCCAGGCAGAATAGCAGGAAACAGATTTCAAGAGGTACGTTGGAATCACATTTAAAGCACAGGAAGAGGGGCACAACTTCGACAATGACGCAGTTGGCCAAATAGGGCGTATGCGTTTTCTCCTGAATATATTCAGGAGAAAACACATACGCCCTTTTTGGCCAAACAAGCAAGCGGGCAATGCAAATCTGCACTACAAAGAAGTATCACTTCCCACCGGTCAAAAGGGACATCCACAAAATGTGTAAAAACCAGAAAGGCAAGACAGGCCCTGGAGAACAGGGAGCCTTGTTATGCTGATGGGCGGGATGTAAATTGCCAACTGCCTCACTGGAGGAGTGCATTGCGTTCCCTAAAACAAGTAAACAACAGAGCTACAGAGACAAGGGCACTTCCAGTCTAGGGAATATACATTGGGAAAACTGAAAATCAATAAGACAGAGCCACCCCAAAATTTAGGGCTGCACTGCTTAAAAGAACCTCAACTTGGGTACAACTTAAATATCCCAGGAATTATAAAAATGGTTCAAAAAACTGTGGTATTTATGTCCGATGGAATATCCCTCAGCCATGAAATCAATGTCATAAGACCAGGAGCAGCAAAGTGAGTGGATTCAGGTACGATGATTCTAAGTGAAATAAGTCACACAGAAAAAGAAACTTATCATATGATATCACTTATGAAGATCCTGTAAACATGGCTACAATGAACTGAGTTAGGAAAGAGAACAGAGTCTCACATTTAGAAAACACTCTTATGCCTGCTTAAGGGGAAAGGAGAGGTGGGGTGATGCATAAAACAAGAGTTTGATATAAGCACAGGTACCATTTCCAAAACCAACTGTGGAATAGACAAGACCTACACCTTCCTCAGTGAAAGGGACTCAAAACCCCATATTTCACGCAGAGGGATAGATCTGACTAGTAAGAATCTTAAAACCTATGTATTGATATGTCTCTGTAAGGGAATCAAGTGTGTCTAGACTGGCATAAACATGGCAGAGAGAATCATCTCAAACCCACTATAAAAAGGAATTTCAAAAACAAAACCAAAAAACAGGGAAATTCTTTATATTTCCTTCAGGGTCTCTGATGAAACCTGGAAAAACCCTGTCTACAATGACAGCTGGATGTGGCATAAGGCTGGACACTTGGGACTGAGAGGATTGGTGAGATTGGGTGAGCAAATGCAGACCCTTTAAAGCAAAAATGCATGGCCACCATTCCATGGGTCCCAACTCTCCAGGTTGAAGGGAATATTACTATAGCTATAATATGTACGGGAAACGTAGAGAATGGACACACTGTGAATACAAATGGTTTCTAAAACTCAACGCGTAGTCCCTCTCTTGGTGCTCCGGTTTGACTTTCCAACTGCTTTACTATCAATCTCCCAACTTGGAGAGACAGCCCCTTTAACCTCCTGGTTCGCAGAGGTTGCCAATTTGGCAGAGTATGGAAAGGAAGAGGGAGAACCAATGAGAGAGTTACTGTTAGGCATTTGGACGGGCACATGTCACTCTAATTTCCCGGCAGGAAGAAGAATTAACCAGAGTCTCAGCCACCCACCGGGAACAAGTATAGGTACTGAACCAAAATTTTCGACTTGCGTACAGCTCACAAAAAAAGAGTTGGAAAATGCAGCTCAGGGCCACAGCAATTCACAAACTGGCAGAGTAATAGAGGACAACTATCGTCCAAAAATTTGTTGAGGGAAGGCAACGAGGCAGACTTGAAAGCGAGGCAGAATAGCAGGAAACAGATTTCAAGAGGTACGTTGGAATCGCTTTTAAAGCACAGGAAGAGGGGCACAACTTCGACAATGACGCAGGTGGCCAAAAAGGGCATATGCGTTTTCTCCTGAATATATTCAGGAGAAAACGCATACGCCCTTTTTGGCCAAACAAGCAAGCGGGCAATGCAAATCTGCACTACAAAGAAGTATCACTTCCCACCGGTCAAAAGGGACATCCACAAAATGTGTAAAAACCAGAAAGGCAAGACAGGCCCTGGAGAACAGGGAGCCTTGTTATGCTGATGGGCGGGATGTAAATTGCCAACTGCCTCACTGGAGGAGTGCATTGCGTTCCCTAAAACAAGTAAACAACAGAGCTACAGAGCCAAGGGCACTTCCAGTCTAGGTAATATACATTGGGAAAACTGAAAATCAATAAGACAGAGCCACCCCCAAATTTAGGGCTGCACTGCTTACAAGAACCTCAACTTGGGTACACCTTAAATATCCCAGGAATTATAAAAATGGTTCAAAAAACTGTGGTATTTATGTACGACGGAATATCCCTCAACCATGAAATCAATGTCATAAGACCAGGAGCAGCAAAGTGAGTGGATTCAGGTAAGATGATTCTAAGTGAAATAAGTCACACAGAAAAAGAAACTTCTCATAAGATATGACTTATGAAGATCCTGTAAACATGGCTACACATGAACTGAGTTAGGAAAGAGAACAGAGTCTCACATTTAGAAAACACTCTTATGCCTGCTTAAGGGGAAAGGAGAGGTGGGGTGATGCATAAAACCAGAGTTTGATATAAGCACAGGTACCATTTCTAAAACCAACTGTGGAATGGACAAGACATACACCTTCCTCAGTGAAAGGGACTCAAAACCCCATATTTCCGCAGAGGAATAGATCTGACTAATAAGAATCTTAAAACCTATGTATTGATATGTCTCTGTAAGGGAATCAAGTGTGTCTAGACTGGCATATACATGGCAGAGAGAATCAGCTCAAACCCACTATAAAAAGGAATTTCAAAAACAAAACCAAAAAACAAGGAAATTCTTTACATTTCCTTCAGGGTCTCTGATGAAACCCGGAATGACCCTATCTACAATGACAGCTGGATGTGGCATAAGGCTGGACACTTCGGACTGAGAGGATTGGTGAGATTGGGTGAGCAAATGCAGACACTTTAAAGCAAAAATGCATGGCCCCCATTCCATGGGTCCCAACTCTCCATGTTGAAGGGAATATTACTACAGCTATAACATGCACGGGAAACCTAGAGAATGGACACACGGTGAATACAAAAGGTTTCTAAAACTCAACGAGTAGTCCCTCTCCTGGTGCTCCGGTTTGACTTTCCAACTGCTTTACTATCAATCTCCCAACTTGGAGCGACAACCCCTTTAACCTACTGGTTCGCACAGGTTGCCAATTTGGCAGAGGATGGAAGGGAAGAGGGAGAACCAATGAGAGAGTAGCTGTTAGACATTTTGACGGGCACATGTCACTCTAATTTCCCGGGAGGAAGAAGAATTAACCAGAGTCTCAGCCAACCACCGGGAACCAGTATAGGTCCTGAAACAAAATTTTGGACTTGCGTACAGCTCACAAAAAACGAGTTGAAAAATGGAGCTCTGGGGCACAGCAATTCACAAACTGGCAGAGTAATAAAGGACAACTGTCGTCCAAAAATCTGTTGAGGGAAGGCAACGAGGCGGACTTGAAAACGAGGCAGAATAGCAGGAAACAGATTTCAAGAGGTACGTTGGAATCACCGTTAAAGCACAGGAAGAGGGGCACAACTTCGACAATGACGCACTTGTCCAAAGAGGGCGTATGCGTTTTCTCCTGAGGAAAACGCATACGCCCTTTTTGGCCAAGCAAGCAAGCGGGCAATGCAAATCTGCACTACAAAGAAGTATCACTTCCCACCGATCCAAAGGGACATCCAAAAAATGTGTTAAAACCAGAAAGGCAAGACAGGCCCTGGAGAACAGGGAGCCTTGTTATGCTGATGGGCGGGATGTAAATTGCCAACTGCCTCACTGGAGGAGTGCATTGCGTTCCCTAAAATAAGTAATCAACAGAGCTACAGAGCCAAGGGCACTTCCAGTCTAGGGAATATACCATGGGAAAACTGAAAATCAATAAGACAGAGCCACCCCCAAATTTAGGGCTGCACTGCTTACAAGAACCTCAACATGGGTACACCTTAAATATCCCAGGAAATATAAAAATGGTTGAAAATACTGTGGTATTTATGTACGAAGGAATATCCCTCAGCCATGAAATCAATGTCATAAGACCAGGAGCAGCAAAGTGAGTGGATTCAGGTACGATGATTCTAAGTGAAATAAGTCACACAGAAAAAGAAACTTCTCATAAGATATCACTTATGAAGATCCTGTAAACATGGCTACACATGAACTGAGTTAGGAAAGAGAACAGAGCCTCACATTTAGAAAACACGCTTATGCCTGCTTAAGGGGAAAGGAGAGGTGGGGTGATGCATAAAACCAGAGTTTGATATAAGCACAGGTACCATTTCTAAAACCAACTGTGGAATAGACAAGACCTACACCTTCCTCAGTGAAAGGGACTCAAAACCCCATATATCCCACAGAGGAATAGATCTGACTAGTAAGAATCTTAAAACCTATGTATTGATATGTCTCTGTAAGGGAATCAAGTGTGTCTAGACTGGCATAAACATGGCAGTGAGAATCAGCTCAAACCCAGTTTAAAAAGGAAATTCAAAAACAATACCAAAAAACAGGGAAATTCTTTACATTTCCTTCAGGTTCTCTGATGAAACCCTGAATGACCCTATCTGCAATGCCAGCTGGATGTGGCATAAGGCTGGACACTTGGGACTGAGAGAATTGGTGAGATTGGGTGAGCAAATGCAGACCCTTTAAAGCAAAAAATGCATGGCCCCCATTCCATGGGTCCCATCTCTCCATGTTGAAGGGAATATTACTACAGCTATAACATGTACGGGAAACCTAGAGAATGGACACACTGTGAATACAAAAGGTTCCTAAAACTCAACGAGAAGTCCCTCTCCTGGTGCTCAGGTTTGACTTTCCAACTGCTTTACTATCAATCTCCCAACTTGGAGAGACAAACCCTTTAACCTCCTGGTTCGCACAGGTTGCCAATTTGGCAGAGGATGGAAGGGAAGAGGGAGAACCAATGAGAGAGCAGCTGTTAGACATTTGGACGGGCACATGCCACTCTAATTCCCCGGGAGGAAGAAGAATTAACCAGAGTCTCAGCCACCCACCGGGAACCAGTATAGGTCCTGAACCAAAATTTTGGACTTGCGTACAGCTCACAAAAAACGAGTTGAATAAATGGAGCTCAGGGGCACAGCAATTCACAAACTGGCAGAGTAATAAAGGACAACTGTCGTCCAAAAATCTGTTGAGGGAAGGCAACGAGGCGGACTTGAAAGCGAGGCAGAATAGCAGGAAACAGATTTAAAGAGGTACGTTGGAATCGCCTTTAAAGCACAGGAAGAGGGGCACAACTTCGACAATGACGCACTTGGCCAAAAAGGGCGTATGCGTATTCTCCTGAATATATTCAGGAGAAAACGCATACGCCCTTTTTGCCCAAGCAAGCAAGCGGGCAATGCAAATCTGCACTAAAAAGAAGTATCACTTCCCACCGGTCAAAAGGGACATCCACAAAATGTGTAAAAACCAGAAAGGCAAGACAGGCCCTGGAGAATAGGGAGCCTTGTTATGCTGATGGGTGGGATGTAAATTGCCAACTGCCTCACTGGAGGAGTGCATTGCATTCCCTAAAGAAGTAATCAACAGGAATACAGAACCAAGGGCACATCCAGTCTAGGGAATATACCTTGGGAAAACTGAAAATCAATAAGACAGAGCCACCCCCAAATATAGGGCTTCACTGCTTACAAGAAGCTCAACATGGGTACACCTTAAATATCCCAGGAAATATAAATTGGTTCAAAAAACTGTGGTATTTATGTCCGAAGGAATATCCCTCAGCCATGAAATCAATGTCATAAGACCAGGAGCAGCAAAGTGAGTGGATTCAGGTACGATGATTCTAAGTGAAATAAGTCACACAGAAAAAGAAAGTTATCATAAGATATGACTTATGAAGATCCTGTAAACATGGCTACACAGGAACTGAGTTAGGAAAGAGAACAGAGTCTCACATTTAGAAAACACTCTTATGCCTGCTTAAGGGGAAAGGAGAGGTGGGGTGATGCATAAAACCAGAGTTTGATATAAGCACAGGTACCATTTCCAAAACCAACTGTGGAATAGACAAGACCTACACCTTCCTCAGTGAAAGGGACTCAAAACCCCATATTTCCCGCAGAGGAATAGATCTGACTATTAAGAATCTTAAAACATATGTATTGATATGTCTCTGTAAGGGAATCAAGTGTGTCTAGACTGGCATAAACATGGCAGAGAGAATCAGCTCAAACCCACTATAAAAAGGAATTCAAAAACAAAACCAAAAAACAGGGAAATTCTTTACATTTCCTTCAGGGTCTCTGATGAAACCTGGAAAAACCCTGTCTACAATGACAGTTGGATGTGGCATAAGGCTGGACACTTGGGACTGAGAGGATTGGTGAGATTGGGTGAGCAAATGCAGACCCTTTAAAGCAAAAATGCATGGCCCCGATTCCATGGGTCCCAACTCTCCAGGTTGAAGGGAATATTACTACAGCTATAACATGTACGGGAAACCTGGAGAATAGACACACTGTAAATACAAAAGGTTTCTAAAACTCAACGAGTAGTCCCTCTCCTGGTGCTCCGGTTTGACGTTCCAACTGCTTTACTATCAATCTCCCAACTTGGAGAGACAGCCCCTTTAACCTCCTGGTTCGCACAGGTTGCCAATTTGGCAGAGGATGGAAGGGAAGAGGGAGAACCAATGAGAGAGTTACTGTTAGGCATTTGGACGGGCTCATGTCACTCTAATTTCCCGGCAGGAAGAAGAATTAACCAGAGTCTCAGCCACCCACCGGGAACCAGTATAGGTCCTGAACCAAAATTTTGGACTTGCGTACAGCTCACAAAAAACGAGTAGGAAAATGGAGCTCAGGGCCACAGCAATTCACACACTGGCAGAGTAATAAAGGACAACTATCGTCCAAAAATCTGTTGAGGGAAGGCAACGAGGCAGACTTGAAAGCCAGGCAGAATAGCAGGAAACAGATTTTAAGAGGTACGTTGGAATCTCCTTTAAAGCACAGGAAGAGGGGCACAACTTCGTCAATGACGCAGTTGGCCAAAAAGGGCGTATGCGTTTTCTCCTGAATATATTCAGGAGAAAACGCATACGCCCTTTTTGGCCAAACAAGCAAGCGGGCAATGCAAATCTGCACTACAAAGAAGTACCACTTCCCACAGGTCAAAAGGGACATCCACAAAATGTGTAAAAACCAGAAAGGCAAGACAGGCCCTGGAGAACAGGGAGCCTTGTTATGCTGATGGGCGGGATGTAAATTGCCAACTGCCTCATTGGAGGAGTGCATTGCGTTCCCTAAAACAAGTAAACAACAGAGCTACAGAGCCAAGGGCACTTCCAGTCTAGGGAATATACCTTGGGAAAACTGAAAATCAATAAGTCAGAGCCACGCCCAAATTTAGGGCTGCACTTCTTACAAGAAGCTCAACTTGGGTACACCTTAAATATCTCAGGAAATATAACAATGGTTCAAAAAACTGTGGTATTTATGTCCGATGGAATATCCCTCAGCCATGAAATCAATGTCATAAGACCAGGATCAGCAAAGTGAGTGGATTCACGTACGATGATTCTAAGTGAATTAAGTCACACAGAAAAAGAAACTTATCATAACATATGACTTATGAAGATCCTGTAAACATGGCTACACATGAACTGAGTTAGGAAAGAGAACAGAGTCTCACATTTAGAAAACACTCTTATGCCTGCTTAAGGGGAAAGGAGAGGTGGGGTGATGCATAAAACCAGAGTTTGATATAAGCACAGGTACCATTTCCAAAACCAACTGTGGAATAGACAAGACCTACACCTTCCTCAGTGAAAGGGACTCAAAACCCCATATTTCCCGCAGAGGAATAGATCTGACTAGTAAAAATCTTAAAACCTATGTATTGATATGTCTCTGTAAGGGAATCAAGTGTGTCTAGACTGGCATAAACATGGCAGCGAGAATCAGCTCAAACCCACTATAAAAAGGAATTTCAAAAACAAAACCATAAAATAGGGAATTTCTTTACATTTCCTTCAGGGTCTCTGATGAAACCTGGAATGACCCTATCTACAATGACAGCTGGATGTGGCATAAGGCTGGACACTTGGGACTGAGAGGATTGGTGAGATTGGGTGAGCAAATGCAGACCCTTTAAAGCAAAAATTCATGGCCCCCATTCCATGGGTCCCAACTCCCCATGTTGAAGGGAATATTACTACAGGTATAGCATGTACGGGAAACCTAGAGAATGGACACACTGTGAATACAAAAGGTTTCTAAAACTCAACGCGTAGTCCCTCTCCTGGTGCTCCTGTTTGACTTTCCAACTGCTTTACTATCAATCTCCCAACTTGGAGAGACAGCCCCTTTAACCTCCTGGTTCGCACAGGTTGCGAATTTGGCAGAGGATGGAAGGGAAGAGGGAGAACCAATGAGAGAGTAGCTGTTAGGCATTTGGAGGGGCACATGTCACTCTAATTTCCCGGCAGGAAGAAGAATTAACCAGAGTCTCAGCCACCCACCGGGAACCAGTATAGGTCCTGAACCAAAATTTTGGACTTGCGTACAGCTCACAAAAAACGAGTTGGAAAATGGAGCTCAGGGCCACAGCAATTCACAAACTGGCAGAGTAATAAAGGACAACTATCGTCCAAAAATCTGTTGAGGGAAGGCAACGAGGCAGACTTGAAAGCCAGGCAGAATAGCAGGAAACAGACTTCAAGAGGTACGTTGGTATCGCGTTTAAAGCACAGGAAGTGGGGCACAAATTCGACAATGACGCAGTTGGCCAAAAAGGGCGTATGCGTTTTCTCCTGAATATATTCAGGAGAAAATGCATACGCCCTTTTTGGCCAAACTAGCAAGCGGGCAACGCAAATCTGCACTACAAAGAAGTATCACTTCCCACCGGTCAAAAGGGACATCCACAAAATGTGTAAAAACCAGAAAGGCAAGACAGGCCCTGTAGAACAGGGGGCCTTGTTATGCTGATGGGCGGGATGTAAATTGCCAACTTCCTCACTGGAGGAGTGCATTGAGTTCCCTAAAACAAGTAAACAACAGATCTACAGAGCCAAGGGCACTTCCAATCTAGGGAATATACATTGGGAAAACTGAAAATCAATAAGACAGAGACACCCCCAAATTTAGGGCTTCACTGCTTACAAGAACCTCAACTTGGGTACACCTTAAATATCCCAGGAAATATAAAAATGGTTCAAAAAACTGTGGTATTTATGTCCGATGGAATATCCCTCAGACATGAAATCAATGTCATAAGACCAGGAGCAGCAAAGTGAGTGGATTCAGGTACGATGATTCTAAGTGAAATAGGTCACACAGAAATAGAAACTTATCATAAGATATGACTTATGAAGATCCTGTAAACATGGCTACACAGGAACTGAGTTAGGAAAGAGAACAGAGTCTCACATTTAGAAAACACTATTATGCCTGCTTAATGGGAAAGGAGAGGTGGGGTGATGCATAAAACCAGAGTTTGATATAAGCACAGGTACCATTTCCAAAACCAACTGTGGAATAGACAAGACCTACACCTTCCTCAGTGAAAGGGACTCAAAACCCCATATTTCCCGCAGAGGAATAGATCTGACTAGTAAGAATCTTAAAACCTATGTATTGATATGTCTTTGTAAGGGAATCAAGTGTGTCTAGACTGGCATAAACATGGCAGAGAGAATCAGCTCAAACCCATTATAAAAAGGAATTTCAAAAACAAAACCAAAAAACAGGGAAATTCTTTACATTTCCTTCAGGGTCTCTGATGAAACCTGGAAAAACCCTGTCTACAATGACAGCTGGATGTGGCATAAGGCTGGACACTAGGGACTGAGAGGATTGGTGAGATTGGGTGAGCAAATGCAGACCCTTTAAAGCAAAAATGCATGGCCCCCATTCCATGGGTCCCAACTCTCCAGGTTGAAGGGAATATTACTACAGCTATAACATGTACGGGAAACCTAGAGAATGGACACACTGTGAATACAAAAGGTTTCTAAAACTCAACGAGTAGTCCCTCTCCTGGTGCTCCGGTTTGACTTTCCAACTGCTTTACTATCAATCTCCCAACTTGGAGAGACAGCCCCTTTAACCTCCTGGTTCGCACAGGTTGCCAATTTGGCAGAGGATGGAAGGGAAGAGGGAGAACCAATGAGAGAGTTACTGTTAGGCATTTGGACGGGCTCATGTCACTCTAATTTCCCGGCAGGAAGAAGAATTAACCAGAGTCTCAGCCACCCACCGGGAACCAGTATAGGTCCTGAACCAAAATTTTGGACTTGCGTACAGCTCACAAAAAACGAGTAGGAAAATGGAGCTCAGGGCCACAGCAATTCACACACTGGCAGAGTAATAAAGGACAACTATCGTCCAAAAATCTGTTGAGGGAAGGCAACGAGGCAGACTTGAAAGCCAGGCAGAATAGCAGGAAACAGATTTTAAGAGGTACGTTGGAATCTCCTTTAAAGCACAGGAAGAGGGGCACAACTTCGTCAATGACGCAGTTGGCCAAAAAGGGCGTATGCGTTTTCTCCTGAATATATTCAGGAGAAAACGCATACGCCCTTTTTGGCCAAACAAGCAAGCGGGCAATGCAAATCTGCACTACAAAGAAGTACCACTTCCCACAGGTCAAAAGGGACATCCACAAAATGTGTAAAAACCAGAAAGGCAAGACAGGCCCTGGAGAACAGGGAGCCTTGTTATGCTAATGGGCGGGATGTAAATTGCCAACTGCCTCACTGGAGGAGTGCATTGCGTTCCCTAAAACAAGTAAACAACAGAGCTACAGAGACAAGGGCACTTCCAGTCTAGGGAATATACATTGGGAAAACTGAAAATCAATAAGACAGAGCCATCCCCAAATTTAGGGCTGCACTGCTTAAAAGAACCTCAACTTGGGTACAACTTAAATATCCCAGGAATTATAAAAATGGTTCAAAAAACTGTGGTATTTATGTCCGATGGAATATCCCTCAGCCATGAAATCAATGTCATAAGACCAGGAGCAGCAAAGTGAGTGGATTCAGGTACGATGATTCTAAGTGAAATAAGTCACACAGAAAAAGAAACTTATCATATGATATCACTTATGAAGATCCTGTAAACATGGCTACAATGAACTGAGTTAGGAAAGAGAACAGAGTCTCACATTTAGAAAACACTCTTATGCCTGCTTAAGGGGAAAGGAGAGGTGGGGTGATGCATAAAACAAGAGTTTGATATAAGCACAGGTACCATTTCCAAAACCAACTGTGGAATAGACAAGACCTACACCTTCCTCAGTGAAAGGGACTCAAAATCCCATATTTCACGCAGAGGGATAGATCTGACTAGTAAGAATCTTAAAACCTATGTATTGATATGTCTCTGTAAGGGAATCAAGTGTGTCTAGACTGGCATAAACATGGCAGAGAGAATCAGCTCAAACCCACTATAAAAAGGAATTTCAAAAACAAAACCAAAAAACAGGGAAATTCTTTATATTTCCTTCAGGGTCTCTGATGAAACCTGGAAAAACCCTGTCTACAATGACAGCTGGATGTGGCATAAGGCTGGACACTTGGGACTGAGAGGATTGGTGAGATTGGGTGAGCAAATGCAGACCCTTTAAAGCAAAAATGCATGGCCACCATTCCATGGGTCCCAACTCTCCAGGTTGAAGGGAATATTACTATAGCTATAATATGTACGGGAAACCTAGAGAATGGACACACTGTGAATACAAAAGGTTTCTAAAACTCAACGCGTAGTCCCTCTCCTGGTGCTCCGGTTTGAGTTTCCAACTGCTTTACTATCAATCTCCCAACTTGGAGAGACAGCCCCTTTAACCTCCTGGTTCGCAGTGGTTGCCAATTTGGCAGAGGATGGAAGGGAAGAGGGAGAACCAATGAGAGAGTTACTGTTAGGCATTTGGACGGGCACATGTCACTCTAATTTCCCGGCAGGAAGAAGAATTAACCAGAGTCTCAGCCACCCACCGGGAACAAGTATAGGTACTGAACCAAAATTTTCGACTTGCGTACAGCTCACAGAAAAAGAGTTGGAAAATGCAGCTCAGGGCCACAGCAATTCACAAACTGGCAGAGTAATAGAGGACAACTATCGTCCAAAAATTTGTTGAGGGAAGGCAACGAGGCAGACTTGAAAGCCAGGCAGAATAGCACGAAACAGATTTCAAGAGGTACGTTGGAATCGCTTTTAAAGCACAGGAAGAGGGGCACAACTTCGACAATGACGCAGGTGGCCAAAAAGGGCGTATGCGTTTTCTCCTGAATATATTCAGGAGAAAACGCATACGCCCTTTTTGGCCAAACAAGGAAGCGGGCAATGCAAATCTGCACTACAAAGAAGTATCACTTCCCACCGGTCAAAAGGGACATCCACAAAATGTGTAAAAAACAGAAAGGCAAGACAGGCCCTGGAGAACAGGGAGCCTTGTTATGCTGATGGGCGGGATGTAAATTGCCAACTGCCTCACTGGAGGAGTGCATTGCGTTCCCTAAAACAAGTAAACAACAGAGCTACAGAGCCAAGGGCACTTCCAGTCTAGGGAATATACATTGGGAAAACTGAAAATCAATAAGACAGAGCCACCCCCAAATTTAGGGCTGCACTGCTTACAAGAACCTCAACCTGGGTACACCTAAAATATCCCAGGAATTATAAAAATGGTTCAAAAAACTGTGGTATTTATGTACGACGGAATATCCCTCAACCATGAAATCAATGTCATAAGACCAGGAGCAGCAAAGTGAGTGGATTCAGGTAAGATGATTCTAAGTGAAATAAGTCACACAGAAAAAGAAACTTCTCATAAGATATGACTTATGAAGATCCTGTAAACATGGCTACCCATGAACTGAGTTAGGAAAGAGAACAGAGTCTCACATTTAGAAAACACTCTTATGCCTGCTTAAGGGGAAAGGAGAGGTGGGGTGAGGCATAAAACCAGAGTTTGATATAAGCACAGGTACCATTTCCAAAACCAACTGTGGAATAGACAAGACCTACACCTACCTCAGTGAAAGGGACTCAAATCCCCATATTTCCCGCAGAGGAATAGATCTGACTAGTAAGAATCTTAAAACCTATGTATTGATATGTCTCTGTAAGGGAATCAAGTGTGTCTAGACTGGCATAAACATGGCAGAGAGAATCAGCTCAAACCCACTATAAAAAGGAATTTCAAAAACAAAACCAAAAAACAGGGAAATTCTTTACATTTCCTTCAGGGTCTCTGATGAAACCTGGAAAAACCCTGTCTACAATGACAGCTGGATGTGGCATAAGGCTGGACACTTGGGACTGAGAGGATTGGTGAGATTGGGTGAGCAAATGCAGACCCTTTAAAGCAAAAATGCATGGCCCCCATTCCATGGGTCCCAACTCTCCAGGTTGAAGGGAATATTACTACAGCTATAACATGTACGGGAAACCTAGAGAATGGACACACTGTGAATACAAAAGGTTTCTAAAACTCAACGAGTAGTCCCTCTCCTGGTGCTCCGGTTTGACTTTCCAACTGCTTTACTATCAATCTCCCAACTTGGAGAGACAGCCCCTTTAACCTCCTGGATCGCACAGGTTGCCAATTTGGCAGAGGATGGAAGGGAAGAGGGAGAACCAATGAGAGAGTTACTGTTAGGCATTTGGACGGGCACATGTCACTCTAATTTCCTGGCAGGAAGCAGAATTAACCAGAGTCTCAGCCACCCACCGGGAACCAGTATAGGTCCTGAACCAAAATTTTGGACTTGCGTACAGCTCACAAAAAACGAGTTGGAAAATGGAGCTCAGGGCCACAGCAATTCACAAACTGGCAGAATAATAAAGGACAACTATCGTCCAAAAATCTGTTGAGGGAAGGCAACGAGGCAGACTTGAAAGACAGGCAGAATAGCAGGAAACAGATTCAAGAGGTACGTTGGAATCGCCTTTAAAGCACAGGAAGAGGGGCACAACTTCGACAATGATGCAGTTGGCCAAAAGGGGTGTATGCGTTTTCTCCTGAATATATTCAGGAGAAAACGCATACGCACTTTTTGGCCAAGCAAGCAAGCGGGCATTGCAAATCTGCACTACAAAAAGTATCACTTCCCACCGGTCAAAAAGGACATCCACAAAATGTGTAAAAATCAGAAAGGCAAGACACGCCCTGGAGAACAGGCAGCCTTGTTATGCTGATGGGTTGGATATAAATTGCCAACTGCCTCACTGGAGTAGTGCATTGTGTTCCCTAAAACAAGTAAACAACAGAGCTACAGAGCCAAGGGCACTCCCAGTCTAGAGAATATACCTTGGGAAAACTGATAATCAATATGACAGAGCCACCCCCAAATTTAGGGCTGCACTGCTTACAAGAACCTCAACTTCGGTACACCTTAAATATCCCAGGAAATATAAAAATGGTTCAAAAAACTGTGGTACTTATGTATGATGGAATATCCCTCAGCCATGAAATCAATGTCATAAGACCAGGAGCAGCAAAGTGAGTGGATTCAGGTACGATGATTCTAAGTGAAATAAGTCACACAGAAAAAGAAACTTATCATAAGATATGACTTATGAAGATCCTGTAAACATGGCTACACATGAACTGAGTTAGGAAAGAGAACACAGTCTCACATTAAGAAAACACTCTTATGTCTGCTTAAGGGGAAAGGAGAGGTGGGGTGATGCATAAAACCAGAGTTTGATATAAGCACAGGTACCATTTCTAAAACCAAATGTGGAATAGACAAGACCTACACCTTCCTCAGTGAAAGGGACTCAAAACCCCATATTTCCCGCAGAGGAAAAGATCTGACTAGTAAGATTCTTAAAACCTATGTATTGATATGTCTCTGTAAGGGAATCAAGTGTGTCTATACTGGCATAAACATGGCAGCGAGAATCAGCTCAAACCCACTATAAAAAGGAATTTCAAAAACAAAACCAAAAAACAGGGAAATTCTTTACATTTCCTTCAGGGTCTCTGATGAAACCTGGAATGACCCTATCTACAGTGACAGCTGGATGTGGCATAAGGCTGGACACTTGGGACTGAGAGGATTGGTGAGATTGGGTGAGCAAATGCAGACCCTTTAAAGCAAAAATGCATGGCCCCCATTCCATTTGTCCCAACGCTCCATGTTAATGGGAGTAATACTACAGCTATAACATGTACGGGAAACCTAGAGAATGGACACACTGTGAATACAAAAGGTTTCTAAAACTCAACGCGTAGTCCCTCTCCTGGTGCTCCGGTTTGACTTTCCAACTGCTTTACTATCAATCTCCCAACTTGGAGAGACAGCCTCTTTAACCTCCTGGTTCGCACAGGTTGCCAATTTGGCAGAGGATGGAAGGGAAGAGGGAGAACCAATGAGAGAGTTACTGTTAGACATTTGGACGGGCACATGTCACTCAAATTTCCCGGCAGGAAGAAGAATTAACCAGAGTCTCAGCCACCCACCGGGAACCAGTATAGGTCCTGAACCAAAATTTTGGACTTGCGTACCGCTCACAAAAAACGAGTTGGAAAATGCAGCTCAGGGCCACAGCAATTCACAAACTGGCAGAGTAATAAAGGACAACTATCGTCCAAAAATCTGTTGAGGGAAGGCAAGGAGGCAGACTTGAAAGCCAGGCAGAATAGCAGGAAATAGATTTCAAGAGGTACGTTGGAATCGCCTTTAAAGCACAGGAAGAGGGGCACAACTTCGACAATGACGCAGTTGGCCAAAAAGGGCGTATGCGTTTTCTCCTGAATATATTCAGGAGAAAACGCATACGCCCTTTTTGGCCGAACAAGCAAGCGGGCAATGCAAATCTGCACTACAAAGAAGTATCACTTCCCACCGGTCAAAAGGGACATCCACAAAATGTGTAAAAACCAGAAAGGCAAGACAGGCCCTGGAGAACAGGGATCCTTGTTATGCTGATGGGCGGGATGTAAATTGCCAACTGCCTCACTGGAGGAGTGCATTGCGTTCCCTAAAACAAGTAAACAACAGAGGTACAGAGCCAAGGGCACTTCCAGTCTAGGGAATATACATTGGGAATACTGAAAATCAATAAGACAGAGCCACCCGCAAATTTAGGGCTGCACTGCTTACAAGAACCTCAACTTGGTTACACCTTAAATATCCCAGGGAATATAAAAATGGTTCAAAAAACTGTGGTATTTATGTCCGATGGAATATCCCTCAGCCATGAAATCAATGTCATAAGACAAGGAGCAGCAAAGTGAGTGGATTCAGGTACGATGATTCTAAGTGAAATAAGTTCCACAGAAAAAGAAACTTATCATAAGATATGACTTATGAAGTTCCTGTAGACATGGCTAACCATGAACTGAGTTAGGAAAGAGAACAGAGTCTCACATTTAGAAAACACTCTTATGCCTGCTGAAGGGGAAAGGAGAGGTGGGGTGATGCATAAAACCAGAGTTTGATATAAGCACAGGTACCATTTCCAAAACCAACTGTGGAATAGACAAGACCAACACCATCCTCAGTGAAAGGGACTCAAAACCCCATATTTCCCGCAGAGGAATAGATCTGACTAGTAAGAATCTTAAAATCTATGTATTGATATGTCTCTGTAAGGGAATCAAGTGTGTCTAGACTGGCATAAACATGGCAGAGAGAATCAGCTCAAACCCACTATAAAAAGGAATTTCAAAAACAAAACCAAAAAACAGGGAAATTCTTTACATTTCCTTCAGGGTCTCTGATGAAACCTGGAATGACCCTATCTACAATGACAGCTGGATGTGGCATAAGGCTGGACACTTGGGACTGAGAGGACTGGTGAGATTGGGTGAGCAAATGCAGACCCTTTAAAGAAAAATGCATGGCCCCCATTCCATGGGTCCCAACTCTCCAGGTTGAAGGGAATATTACTACAGCTATAACATGTACGGGAAACCTAGAGAATGGACACACTGTGAATACAAAAGGTTTCTAAAACTCAACGAGTAGTCCCTCTCCTGGTGCTCCGGTTTGACTTTCCAACTGCTTTACTATCAATCTCCCAACTTGGAGAGACAGCCCCTTTAACCTCCTGGTTCGCACAGGTTGCCAATTTGGCAGAGGATGGAAGGGAAGAGGGAGAACCAATGAGAGAGTTACTGTTAGGCATTTGGACGGGCACATGTCACTCTAATTTCCCGGCAGGAAGAAGAATTAACCAGAGTCTCAGCCACCCACCGGGAACCAGTATAGGTCCTGAACCAAAATTTTGGACTTGCGTACAGCTCACAAAAACCGAGTTGGAAAATGGAGCTCAGGGCCACAGCAATTCACAAACTGGCAGAGTAATAAAGGACAAGTATCGTCCAAAAATCTGTTGAGGGAAGGCAACGAGGCAGACTTGAAAGCCAGGCAGAATAGCAGGAAACAGATTTCAAGAGGTACGTTGGAATCGCCTTTAAAGCACAGGAAGAGGGGCACAACTTCGACAATGACGCAGTTGGCCAAAAAGGGCGTATGCGTTTTCTCCTGAATATATTCAGGAGAAAACGCATACGCCCATTTTGGCCAAACAAGCAAGCGGGCAATGCATATCTGCACTATAAAGAAGTATCACTTCCCACCGTTCAAAAGGGACATCCACAAAATGTGTAAAAACCAGAAAGGCAAGACAGGCCCTGGAGAACAGGGAGCCTTGTTATGCTGATGGGCGGGATGCAAATTGCCAACTGCCTCACTGGAGGAGTGCATTGCGTTCCCTAAAACAAGTAAACAACAGAGCTACAGAGCCAAGGGCACTTCCAGTCTAGGGAATATACATTGGGAAAACTGAAAATCAATAAGACAGAGCCACCCACAAATTTAGGGCTGCACTGCTTACAAGAACCTCAACTTGGGTACACCTTAAATATCCCAGGAAATATAAAAATGGTTCAAAAAACTGTGGTATTTATGTCCGATGCAATATCCCTCAGCCATGAAATCAATGTCATAAGACCAGTAGCAGCAAAGTGAGTGGATTCAGGTACGATGATTCTAAGTGAAATAAGTCACACAGAAAAAGAAACTTATCATAAGATATGACTTATGAAGATCCTGTAAACATGGCTACACATGAACTGAGTTAGGAAAGAGAACAGAGTCTCACATTTAGAAAACACTCTTATGACTGCTTAAGGGGAAAGGAGAGGTGGGGTGATGCATAAAACCAGAGTTTGATATAAGCACAGGTACCATTTCCAAAACCAACTGTGGAATAGACAAGACCTACACCTTCCTCAGTGAAAGGGACTCAAAACCCCATATTTCCCGCAGAGGAATAGATCTGACTAGTAAGAATCTTAAAACCGATGTATTGATATGTCTCTGTAAGGGAATCAAGTGTGTCTAGACTGGAATAAACATGGCAGAGAGAATCAGCTCAGACCCACTATCAAAAGGAATTTCAAAAACAAAACCAAAAAACAGGGAAATTCTTTACATTTCCTTCAGGGTCTCTGATGAAACCTGGAAAAACCCTGTCTACAATGACAGCTGGATGTGGCATAAGGCTGGACACTTGGGACTGAGAGGATTGGTGAGATTGGGTGAGCACATGCAGACCCTTTAAAGCAAAAATGCATGGCCCCCATTCCATGGGTCCCAACTCTCCAGGTTGAAGGGAATATTACTACAGCTATAACATGTACGGGAAACCTAGAGAATGGACACACTGTGAATACAAAAGGTTTCTAAAACTCAACGCGTAGTCCCTCTCCTGGTGCTCTGGTTTGACTTTCCAACTGCTTTACTATCAATCTCCCAACTTGGAGAGACAGCCCCTTTAACCTCCTGGTTCGCACAGGTTGCCAATTTGGCAGAGGATGGAAGGGAAGAGGGAGAACCAATGAGAGAGTTACTGTTAGGCATTTGGACGGGCACATGTCACTCTAATTTCCCGGCCGGAAGAAGAATTAACCAGAGTCTCAGCCACCCACCGGGAACCAGTATAGGTCCTGAACCAAAATTTTGGACTTGCGTACAGCTCACAAAAAACGAGTTGGAAAATGGAGCTCAGGGCCACAGCAATTCACAAACTGACAGAGTAATAAAGGACAACTATCGTCCAAAAATCTGTTGAGGGAAGGCAACGAGGAAGACTTGAAAGCCAGTCAGAATAGCAGGAAACAGATTTCAAGAGGTACGTTGGAATCGCCTTTAAAGCACAGGAAGAGGGGCACAACTTCGACAATGACGCAGTTGGCCAAAAAGGGCGTATGCGTTTTCTCCTGAATATATTCAGGAGAAAACGCATACACCCTTTTTGTCCAAACAAGAAGGCGGGCAATGCAAATCTGCACTACAAAGAAGTATCACTTCCCACCGGTCAAAAGGGACATCCACAAAATGTGTAAAAACCAGAAAGGCAAGACAGGCCCTGGAGAACAGGGAGCCTTTTTATGCTGATGGGCGGGATGTAAATTGCCAACTGCCTCACTGGAGGAGTGCATTGCGTTCCCTAAAACAAGTAAACAACACAGCTACAGAGCCAAGGGCACTTCCAGTCTAGGGAATATACATTGGGAAAACTGAAAATCAATAAGACAGAGCCACCCCCAAATTTAGGGCTGCACTGCTTACAAGAACCTCAACTTGGGTACACCTTAAATAACCCAGGAAATATAAAAATGGTTCAAAAAACTGTGGTATTTGTGTCCGATGGAATATCCCTCAGCCATGAAATCAATGTCATAAGACCAGGAGCAGCAAAGTGAGTGGATTCAGGTACGATGTTTCTAAGTGAAATAAGTCACACAGAAAAAGAAACTTATCATAAGATAGGACTTATGAAGATCCTGTAAACATGGCTACACATGAACTGAGTTAGGAAAGAGAACAGAGTCTCACATTTAGAAAACACTCTTATGCCTGCTTAAGGGGAAAGGAGAGGTGGGGTGATGCATAAAACCAGAGTTTGATATAAGCACAGGTACCATTTCCAAAACCAACTGTGGAATAGACAAGACCTACACCTTCCTCAGTGAAAGGGACTCAAAACCCCATATTTCCCGCAGAGGAATAGATCTGACTAGTAAGAATCTTAAAACCTATGTATTGATATGTCTCTGTAAGGGAATCAAGTGTGCCTAGACTCGCATAAACATGGCAGAGTGAATCAGCTCAAACCCACGATAAAAAGGAATTTCAAAAACAAAACCAAAAAACAGGGAAATTCTTTTAATTTCCTTCCGGGTCTCTGATGAAACCTGGAAAAACCCTGTCTACAATGACAGCTGGATGTGGCATAAGGCTGGACACTTGGGACTGAGAGGATTGGTGAGATTGGGTGAGCACATGCAGACCCTTTAAAGCAAAAATGCATGGCCCCCATTCCATGGGTCCCAACTCTCCAGGTTGAAGGGAATATTACTACAGCTATAACATGTACGGGAAACCTAGAGAATGGACACACTGTGAATACAAATGGTTTCTAAAACTCAACGCGTAGTCCCTCTCCTGGTGCTCTGGTTTGACTTTCCAACTGCTTTACTATCAATCTCCCAACTTGGAGAGACAGCCCCTTTAACCTCCTGGTTCGAACAAGTTGCCAATTTGGCAGAGGATGGAAGGGAAGAGGGAGAACCAATGAGAGAGTTACTGTTAGACATTTGGACGGGCACATGTCACTCAAATTTCCCGGCAGGAAGAAGAATTAACCAGAGTCTCAGCCACCCACCGGGAACCAGTATAGGTCCTGAACCAAAATTTTGGACTTGCGTACAGCTCACAAAAACCGAGTTGGAAAATGGAGCTCAGGGCCACAGCAATTCACAAACTGGCAGAGTAATAAAGGACAACTATCGTCCAAAAATCTGTTGAGGGAAGGCAACGAGGCAGACTTGAAAGCCAGGCAGAATAGCAGGAAACAGATTTCAAGAGGTACGTTGGAATCGCCTTTAAAGCACAGGAAGAGGGGCACAACTTCGACAATGACGCAGTTGGCCAAAAAGGGCGTATGCGTTTTCTCCTGAATATATTCAGGAGAAAACGCATACGCCCATTTTGGCCAAACAAGCAAGCGGGCAATGCAAATCTGCACTATAAAGAAGTATCACTTCCCACCTTTCAAAAGGGACATCCACAAAATGTGTAAAAACCAGAAAGGCAAGACAGGCCCTGGAGAACAGGGAGCCTTGTTATGCTGATGGGCGGGATGCAAATTGCCAACTGCCTCACTGGAGGAGTGCATTGCGTTCCCTAAAACAAGTAAACAACAGAGCTACAGAGCCAAGGGCACTTCCAGTCTAGGGAATATACATTGGGAAAACTGAAAATCAATAAGACAGAGCCACCCACAAATTTAGGGCTGCACTGCTTACAAGAACCTCAACTTGGGTACACCTTAAATATCCCAGGAAATATAAAAATGGTTCAAAAAACTGTGGTATTTATGTCCGATGCAATATCCCTCAGCCATGAAATCAATGTCATAAGACCAGGAGCAGCAAAGTGAGTGGATTCAGGTACGATGATTCTAAGTGAAATAAGTCACACAGAAAAAGAAACTTATCATAAGATATGACTTATGAAGATCCTGTAAACATGGCTACACATGAACTGAGTTAGGAAAGAGAACAGAGTCTCACATTTAGAAAACACTCTTATGACTGCTTAAGGGGAAAGGAGAGGTGGGGTGATGCATAAAACCAGAGTTTGATATAAGCACAGGTACCATTTCCAAAACCAACTGTGGAATAGACAAGACCTACACCTTCCTCAGTGAAAGGGACTCAAAACCCCATATTTCCCGCAGAGGAATACATCTGACTAGTAAGAATCTTAAAACCGATGTATTGATATGTCTCTGTAAGGGAATCAAGTGTGTCTAGACTGGAATAAACATGGCAGAGAGAATCAGCTCAGACCCACTATCAAAAGGAATTTCAAAAACAAAACCAAAAAACAGGGAAATTCTTTACATTTCCTTCAGGGTCTCTGATGAAACCTGGAAAAACCCTGTCTACAATGACAGCTGGATGTGGCATAAGGCTGGACACTTGGGACTGAGAGGATTGGTGAGATTGGGTGAGCACATGCAGACCCTTTAAAGCAAAAATGCATGGCCCCCATTCCATGGGTCCCAACTCTCCAGGTTGAAGGGAATATTACTACAGCTATAACATGTACGGGAAACCTAGAGAATGGACACACTGTGAATACAAAAGGTTTCTAAAACTCAACGCGTAGTCCCTCTCCTGGTGCTCTGGTTTGACTTTCCAACTGCTTTACTATCAATCTCCCAACTTGGAGAGACAGCCCCTTTAACCTCCTGGTTCGCACAGGTTGCCAATTTGGCAGAGGATGGAAGGGAAGAGGGAGAACCAATGAGAGAGTTACTGTTAGGCATTTGGACGGGCACATGTCACTCTAATTTCCCGGCCGGAAGAAGAATTAACCAGAGTCTCAGCCACCCACCGGGAACCAGTATAGGTCCTGAACCAAAATTTTGGACTTGCGTACAGCTCACAAAAAACGAGTTGGAAAATGGAGCTCAGGGCCACAGCAATTCACAAACTGACAGAGTAATAAAGGACAACTATCGTCCAAAAATCTGTTGAGGGAAGGCAACGAGGAAGACTTGAAAGCCAGTCAGAATAGCAGGAAACAGATTTCAAGAGGTACGTTGGAATCGCCTTTAAAGCACAGGAAGAGGGGCACAACTTCGACAATGACGCAGTTGGCCAAAAAGGGCGTATGCGTTTTCTCCTGAATATATTCAGGAGAAAACGCATACGCCCTTTTTGTCCAAACAAGCAAGCGGGCAATGCAAATCTGCACTACAAAGAAGTATCACTTCCCACCGGTCAAAAGGGACATCCACAAAATGTGTAAAAACCAGAAAGGCAAGACAGGCCCTGGAGAACAGGGAGCCTTTTTATGCTGATGGGCGGGATGTAAATTGCCAACTGCCTCACTGGAGGAGTGCATTGCGTTCCCTAAAACAAGTAAACAACACAGCTACAGAGCCAAGGGCACTTCCAGTCTAGGGAATATACATTGGGAAAACTGAAAATCAATAAGACAGAGCCACCCCCAAATTTAGGGCTGCACTGCTTACAAGAACCTCAACTTGGGTACACCTTAAATAACCCAGGAAATATAAAAATGGTTCAAAAAACTGTGGTATTTGTGTCCGATGGAATATCCCTCAGCCATGAAATCAATGTCATAAGACCAGGAGCAGCAAAGTGAGTGGATTCAGGTACGATGTTTCTAAGTGAAATAAGTCACACAGAAAAAGAAACTTATCATAAGATATGACTTATGAAGATCCTGTAAACATGGCTACACATGAACTGAGTTAGGAAAGAGAACAGAGTCTCACATTTAGAAAACACTCTTATGCCTGCTTAAGGGGAAAGGAGAGGTGGGGTGATGCATAAAACCAGAGTTTGATATAAGCACAGGTACCATTTCCAAAACCAACTGTGGAATAGACAAGACCTACACCTTCCTCAGTGAAAGGGACTCAAAACCCCATATTTCCCGCAGAGGAATAGATCTGACTAGTAAGAATCTTAAAACCTATGTATTGATATGTCTCTGTAAGGGAATCAAGTGTGCCTAGACTCGCATAAACATGGCAGAGTGAATCAGCTCAAACCCACGATAAAAAGGAATTTCAAAAACAAAACCAAAAAACAGGGAAATTCTTTTAATTTCCTTCCGGGTCTCTGATGAAACCTGGAAAAACCCTGTCTACAATGACAGCTGGATGTGGCATAAGGCTGGACACTTGGGACTGAGAGGATTGGTGAGATTGGGTGAGCACATGCAGACCCTTTAAAGCAAAAATGCATGGCCCCCATTCCATGGGTCCCAACTCTCCAGGTTGAAGGGAATATTACTACAGCTATAACATGTACGGGAAACCTAGAGAATGGACACACTGTGAATACAAATGGTTTCTAAAACTCAACGCGTAGTCCCTCTCCTGGTGCTCTGGTTTGACTTTCCAACTGCTTTACTATCAATCTCCCAACTTGGAGAGACAGCCCCTTTAACCTCCTGGTTCGCACAGGTTGCCAATTTGGCAGAGGATGGAAGGGAAGAGGGAGAACCAATGAGAGAGTTACTGTTAGACATTTGGACGGGCACATGTCACTCTAATTTCCCGGCAGGAAGAAGAATTAACCAGAGTCTCAGCCACCCACCGGGAACCAGTATAGGTCCTGAACCAAAATTTTGGACTTGCGTACAGCTCACAAAAAACGAGTTGGAAAATGGAGCTCAGGGCCACAGCAATTCACAAACTGGCAGAGTAATAAAGGACAACTATCGTCCAAAAATCTGTTGAGGGAAGGCAACGAGGCAGACTTGAAAGCCAGGCAGAATACCAGGAAACAGATTTCAAGAGGTACGTTGGAATCGCCTTTAAAGCACAGGAAGAGGGGCACAACTTCGACAATGACGCAGTTGGCCAAAAAGGGCGTATGCGTTTTCTCCTGAATATATTTAGGAGAAAACGCATACGCCCTTTTTGGCCAAACAAGCACGCGGGCAATGCAAATCTGCACTACAAAGAAGTATCACTTCCCACCGGTCAAAAGGGACATCCACAAAATGTGTAAATCCAGAAAGGCAAGACAGGCCCTGGAGAACAGGGAGCCTTGTTATGCTGATGGGCGGGATGTAAATTGCCAACTGCCTCACTGGAGGAGTGCATTGCGTTCCCTAAAACAAGTAAACAACAGAGCTACAGAGCCAAGGGCACTTCAGGTCTAGGGAATATACATTGGGAAAACTGAAAATCAATAAGACAGAGCCACCCCCAAATTTAGGGCTGCACTGCTTACAAGAACCTCAACTTGGGTACACCTTAAATATCCCAGGAAATATAAAAATCGTTCAAAAAACTGTGGTATTTATGTCCGATGCAATATCCCTCAGCCATGAAATCAATGTCATAAGACCAGGAGCAGCAAAGTGAGTGGATTCAGGTACGATGATTCTAAGTGAAATAAGTCACACAGAAAAAGAAACTTATCATAAGATATGACTTATGAAGATCCTGTAAACATGGCTACACATGAACTGAGTTAGGAAAGAGAACAGAGTCTCACATTTAGAAAACACTCTTATGACTGCTTAAGGGGAAAGGAGAGGTGGGGTGATGCATAAAACCAGAGTTTGATATAAGCACAGGTACCATTTCCAAAACCAACTGTGGAATAGACAAGACCTACACCTTCCTCAGTGAAAGGGACTCAAAACCCCATATTTCCCGCAGAGGAATAGATCTGACTAGTAAGAATCTTAAAACCTATGTATTGATATGTCTCTGTAAGGGAATCAAGTGTGTCTAGACTGGAATAAACATGGCAGAGAGAATCAGCTCAGACCCACTATCAAAAGGAATTTCAAAAACAAAACCAAAAAACAGGGAAATTCTTTACATTTCCTTCAGGGTTTCTGATGAAACCTGGAAAAACCCTGTCTACAATGACAGCTGGATGTGTCATAAGGCTGGACACTTGGGACTGAGAGGATTGGTGAGATTGGGTGAGCACATGCAGACCCTTTAAAGCAAAAATGCATGGCCCCCATTCCATGGGTCCCAACTCTCCAGGTTGAAGGGAATATTACTACAGCTATAACATGTACGGGAAACCTAGAGAATGGACACACTGTGAATACAAAAGGTTTCTAAAACTCAACGCGTAGTCCCTCTCCTGGTGCTCTGGTTTGACTTTCCAACTGCTTTACTATCAATCTCCCAACTTGGAGAGACAGCCCCTTTAACCTCCTGGTTCGCACAGGTTGCCAATTTGGCAGAGGATGGAAGGGAAGAGGGAGAACCAATGAGAGAGTTACTGTTAGGCATTTGGACGGGCACATGTCACTCTAATTTTCCGGCAGGAAGAAGAATTAACCAGAGTCTCAGCCACCCACCGGGAACCAGTATAGGTCCTGAACCAAAATTTTGGACCTGCGTACAGCTCACAAAAAACGAGTTGGAAAATGGAGCTCAGGGCCACAGCAATTCACAAACTGACAGAGTAATAAAGGACAACTATCGTCCAAAAATCTGTTGAGGGAAGGCAACGAGGAAGACTTGAAAGCCAGTCAGAATAGCAGGAAACAGATTTCAAGAGGTACGTTGGAATCGCCTTTAAAGCACAGGAAGAGGGGCACAACTTCGACAATGACGCAGTTGGCCAAAAAGGGCGTATGTGTTTTCTCCTGAATATATTCAGGAGAAAACGCATACGCCCTTTTTGTCCAAACAAGCAAGCGGGCAATGCAAATCTGCACTACAAAGAAGTATCACTTCCCACCGGTCAAAAGGGACATCCACAAAATGTGTAAAAACCAGAAAGGCAAGACAGGCCCTGGAGAACAGGGAGCCTTGTTATGCTGATGGGCGGGATGTAAATTGCCAACTGCCTCACTGGAGGAGTGCATTGCGTTCCCTAAAACAAGTAAACAACACAGCTACAGAGCCAAGGGCACTTCCAGTCTAGGGAATATACATTGGGAAAACTGAAAATCAATAAGACAGAGCCACCCCCAAATTTAGGGCTGCACTGCTTACAAGAACCTCAACTTGGGTACACCTTAAATATCCCAGGAAATATAAAAAAGGTTCAAAAA
Organism: Mesoplodon bidens; assembly: GCF_964165515.1. Classification (NCBI taxonomy): domain Eukaryota; kingdom Metazoa; phylum Chordata; class Mammalia; order Artiodactyla; family Ziphiidae; genus Mesoplodon; species Mesoplodon bidens. Next base: position 49,662 of record NW_027672252.1, on the reverse strand, counting down.
ACTGTGGTATTTGTGTCCGATGGAATATCCCTCAGCCATGAAATCAATGTCATAAGACCAGGAGCAGCAAAGTGAGTGGATTCAGGTACGATGTTTCTAAGTGAAATAAGTCACACAGAAAAAGAAACTTATCATAAGATATGACTTATGAAGATCCTGTAAACATGGCTACACATGAACTGAGTTAGGAAAGAGAACAGAGTCTCACATTTAGAAAACACTCTTATGCCTGCTTAAGGGGAAAGGAGAGGTGGGGTGATGCATAAAACCAGAGTTTGATATAAGCACAGGTACCATTTCCAAAACCATCTGTGGAATAGACAAGACCTACACCTTCCTCAGTGAAAGGGACTCAAAACCCCATATTTCCCGCAGAGGAATAGATCTGACTAGTAAGAATCTTAAAACCTATGTATTGATATGTCTCTGTAAGGGAATCAAGTGTGCCTAGACTCGCATAAACATGGCAGAGTGAATCAGCTCAAACCCACGATAAAAAGGAATTTCAAAAACAAAACCAAAAAACAGGGAAATTCTTTTAATTTCCTTCAGGGTCTCTGATGAAACCTGGAAAAACCCTGTCTACAATGACAGCTGGATGTGGCATAAGGCTGGACACTTGGGACTGAGAGGATTGGTGAGATTGGGTGAGCAGATGCAGACCCTTTAAAGCAAAAATGCATGGCCCCCATTCCATGGGTCCCAACTCTCCAGGTTGAAGGGAATATTACTACAGCTATAACATGTACGGGAAACCTAGAGAATGGACACACTGTGAATACAAATGGTTTTTAAAACTCAACGCGTAGTCCCTCTCCTGGTGCTCTGGTTTGACTTTCCAACTGCTTTACTATCAATCTCCCAACTTGGAGAGACAGCCCCTTTAACCTCCTGGTTCGCACAGGTTGCCAATTTGGCAGAGGATGGAAGGGAAGAGGGAGAACCAATGAGAGAGTTACTGTTAGACATTTGGACGGGCACATGTCACTCAAATTTCCCGGCAGGAAGAAGAATTAACCAGAGTCTCAGCCACCCACCGGGAACCAGTATAGGTCCTGAACCAAAATTTTGGACTTGCGTACAACTCACAAAAAACGAGTTGGAAAATGGAGCTCAGGGCCACAGCAATTCACAAACTGGCAGAGTAATAAAGGACAACTATCGTCCAAAAATCTGTTGAGGGAAGGCAACGAGGCAGACTTGAAAGCCAGGCAGAATACCAGGAAACAGATTTCAAGAGGTACGTTGGAATCGCCTTTAAAGCACAGGAAGAGGGGCACAACTTCGACAATGACGCAGTTGGCCAAAAAGGGCGTATGCGTATTCTCCTGAATATATTTAGGAGAAAACGCATACGCCCTTTTTGGCCAAACAAGCACGCGGGCAATGCAAATCTGCACTACAAAGAAGTATCACTTCCCACCGGTCAAAAGGGACATCCACAAAATGTGTAAAAACCAGAAAGGCAAGACAGGCCCTGGAGAACAGGGAGCCTTGTTATGCTGATGGGCGGGATGTAAATTGCCAACTGCCTCACTGGAGGAGTGCATTGCGTTCCCTAAAACAAGTAAACAACAGAGCTACAGAGCCAAGGGCACTTCAGGTCTAGGGAATATACATTGGGAAAACTGAAAATCAATAAGACAGAGCCACCCCCAAATTTAGGGCTGCACTGCTTACAAGAACCTCAACTTGGGTACACCTTAAATATCCCAGGAAATATAAAAATGGTTCAAAAAACTGTGGTATTTATGTCCGATGCAATATCCCTCAGCCATGAAATCAATGTCATAAGACCAGGAGCAGCAAAGTGAGTGGATTCAGGTACGATGATTCTAAGTGAAATAAGTCACACAGAAAAAGAAACTTATCATAAGATATGACTTATGAAGATCCTGTAAACATGGCTACACATGAACTGAGTTAGGAAAGAGAACAGAGTCTCACATTTAGAAAACACTCTTATGCCTGCTTAAGGGGAAAGGAGAGTTGGGGTGATGCATAAAACCAGAGTTTGATATAAGCACAGGTACCATTTCCAAAACCATCTGTGGAATAGACAAGACCTACACCTTCCTCAGTGAAAGGGACTCAAAACCCCATATTTCCCGCAGAGGAATAGATCTGACTAGTAAGAATCTTAAAACCTATGTATTGATATGTCTCTGTAAGGGAATCAAGTGTGTCTAGACTGGCATAAACATGGCAGAGAGAATCAGCTCAAACCCACTATAAAAAGGAATTTCAAAAACAAAACCAAAAAACAGGGAAATTCTTTACATTTCCTTCAGGGTCTCTGATGAAACCTGGAAAAACCCTGTCTACAATGACAGCTGGATGTGGCATAAGGCTGGACACTTGGGACTGAGAGGATTGGTGAGATTGGGTGAGCAAATGCAGACCCTTTAAAGCAAAAATGCATGGCCCCCATTCCATGGGTCCCAACTCTCCAGGTTGAAGGGAATATTACTACAGCTATAACATGTACTGGAAACCTAGAGAATGGACACACTGTGAATACAAAAGGTTTCTAAAACTCAACGAGTAGTCCCTCTCCTGGTGCTCCGGTTTGACTTTCCAACTGCTTTACTATCAATCTCCCAACTTGGAGAGACAGCCCTTTAACCTCCTGGTTCGCACAGGTTGCCAATTTGGCAGAGGATGGAAGGGAAGAGGGAGAACCAATGAGAGAGTTACTGTTAGGCATTTGGACGGGCACATGTCACTCTAATTTCCCGGCAGGAAGAAGAATTAACCAGCGTCTCAGCCACCCACTGGGAACCAGTATAGGTCCTGAACCAAAATTTTGGACTTGCGTACAGCTCACAAGAAACGAGTTGGAAAATGGAGCTCAGGGCCACAGCAATTCACAAACTGGCTGAATAATAAAGGACAACTATCGTCCAAAAATCTGTTGAGGGAAGGCAACGAGGCAGACTTGAAAGCCAGGCAGAATACCAGGAAACAGATTTCAAGAAGTACTTTGGAATCGCCTTTAAAGCACAGGAAGAGGGGCACAACTTCTACAATGACGCAGTTGGCCAAAAGGGCGTATGCATTTTCTCCTGAATATATTCAGGAGAAAACGCATACGCCCTTTTTGGCCAAACAAGCAAGTGATCAATGCAAATCTGCACTACAATGAAGTATCACATCCCACCAGTCAAAAGGGACATCCACAAAATGTGTAAAAATCCGAAAGGCATGACACGCCCTCGAGAACAGGGTGCCTTGTTATGCTGATGGGCGGGATGTAAATTGCCAACTGCCTCACTGGAGGAGTGCATTGTGTTCCCTAAAACAAGTAAACAACAGAGCTACAGAGCCAAGGGCACTCCCAGTCTAGAGAATATGCCTTGGGAAAACTGAAAATCAATAAGACAGAGCCACCCCCAAATTTAGGGCTGCACTGCTTACAAGAACCTCAACTTGGGTACACCTTAAATATCCCAGGAAATATAAAAATGGTTCTAAAAACTGTGGTATTTATGTACGATGGAATATCCCTCAGCCATGAAATCAATGTCATAAGACCAGGAGCAGCAAAGTGAGTGGATTCAGGTACGATGATTCTAAGTGAAATAAGTCACACAGAAAAAGAAACTTATCATAAGATATGACTTATGAAGATCCTGTAAACATGGCTACACATGAACTGAGTTAGGAAAGAGAACAGAGACTCACATTTAGAAAACACTCTTATGCCTGCTGAAGGGGAAAGGAGAGGTGGGGTGATGCATAAAACCAGAGTTTGATATAAGCACAGGTACCATTTCCAAAACCATCTGTGGAATAGACAAGACCTACACCTTCCTCAGTGAAAGTGACTCAAAACCCCATATTTCCCGCAGAGGAATAGATCTGACTAGTAAGAATCTTAAAACCTATGTATTGATATGTCTCTGTAAGGGAATCAGGTGTGTCTAGACTGGCATAAACATGGCAGAGAGAATCAGCTCAAACCCACTATAAAAAGGAATTTGAAAAACAAAACCAAAAAACAGGGAAATTGTTTTCATTTCCTTAGGGTCTCTGATGAAACCTGGAAAAACCCTGTCTACAATGACAGCTGGATGTGGCATAAGGCTGGACACTTGGGACTGAGAGGATTGGTGAGATTGGGTGAGCAAATGCAGACCCTTTAAAGCAAAAATGCATGGCCCCCATTCCATGGGTCCCAGCTCTCCAGGTTGAAGGGAATATTACTACAGCTATAACATGTACGGGAAACCTAGAGAATGGACACACTGTGAATACAAATTGTTTCTAAAACTCAACGAGTAGTCCCTCTCCTGGTGCTCCGGTTTGACTTTCCAACTGCTTTACTATCAATCTCCCAACTTGGAGAGACAGCCCCTTTAACCTCCTGGTTCGCACAGGTTGCCAATTTGCCAGAGGATGGAAGGGAAGAGGGAGAACCAATGAGAGAGTTACTGTTAGGCATTTGGACGGGCACATGTCACTCTAATTTCCCGGCAGGAAGAAGAATTAACCAGCGTCTCAGCCACCCACTGGGAACCAGTATAGGTCCTGAACCAAAATTTTGGACTTGCGTACAGCTCACAAAAAACGAGTTGGAAAATGGAGCTCAGGGCCACAGCAATTCACAAACTGTCTGAATAATAAAGGACAACTATCGTCCAAAAATCTGTTGAGGTAAGGCAACGAGGCAGACTTGAAAACCAGGCAGAATACCAGGAAACAGATTTCAAGAGGTACGTTGGAATCGCCTTTAAAGCACAGGAAGACGGGCACAACTTCTACAATGACGCAGTTGGCCAAAAGGGCGTATGCATTTTCTCCTGAATATATTCAGGAGAAAACGCATACGCCCTTTTTGGCCAAACAAGCAAGTGATCAATGCAAATCTGCACTACAATGAAGTATCACATCCCACCAGTCAAAAGGGACATCCACAAAATGTGTAAAAATCCGAAAGGCATGACACGCCCTCGAGAACAGGGTGCCTTGTTATGCTGATGGGCGGGATGTAAATTGCCATCTTCCTCACTGGAGGAGTGCATTGCGTTCCCTAAAACAAGTAAACAACAGAGCTACAGAGCCAAGGGCACTCCCAGTCTAGAGAATATACCTTGGGAAAACTGAAAATCAATAAGACAGAGCCACCCCCAAATTTAGGGCTGCACTGCTTACAAGAACCTCAACTTGGGTACACCTTAAATATCCCAGGAAATATAAAAATGGTTCAAAAAATTGTGGTATTTATGTCCGATGGAATATCCCTCAGCCATGAAATCAATGTCATAAGACCAGGAGCAGCAAAGTGAGTGGATTCAGGTACGATGATTCTAAGTGAAATAAGTCACACAGAAAAAGAAACTTATCATAAGATATGACTTATGAAGATCCTGTAAACATGGCTACACATGAACTGAGTTAGGAAAGAGAACAGAGTCTCACATTTAGAAAACACTCTTATGCCTGCTGAAGGGGAAAGGAGAGGTGGGGTGATGCATAAAACCAGAGTTTGATATAAGCACAGGTACCATTTCCAAAACCATCTGTGGAATAGACAAGACCTACACCTTCCTCAGTGAAAGGGACTCAAAACCCCATATTTCCCGCAGAGGAATAGATCTGACTAGTAAGAATCTTAAAACCTATGTATTGATATGTCTCTGTAAGGGAATCAAGTGTGTCTAGACTGGCATAAACATGGCAGAGAGAATCAGCTCAAACCCACTATAAAAAGGAATTTGAAAAACAAAACCAAAAAACAGGGAAATTGTTTTCATTTCCTTAGGGTCTCTGATGAAACCTGGAAAAACCCTGTCTACAATGACAGCTGGATGTGGCATAAGGCTGGACACTTGGGACTGAGAGGATTGGTGAGATTGGGTGAGCAAATGCACACCCTTTAAAGCAAAAATGCATGGCCCCCATTCCATGGGTCCCAACTCTCCAGGTTGAAGGGAATATTACTACAGCTATAACATGTACGGGAAACCTAGAGAATGGACACACTGTGAATACAAAAGGTTTCTAAAACTCAACGAGTAGTCCCTCTCCTGGTGCTCCGGTTTGACTTTCCAACTGCTTTACTATCAATCTCCCAACTTGGAGAGACAGCCCCTTTAACCTCCTGGTTCGCACAGGTTGCCAATTTGGCAGAGGATGGAAGGGAATAGGGAGAACCAATGAGAGAGTTACTTTTAGGCATTTGGACGGGCACATGTCACTCTAATTTCCCGGCCGGAAGAAGAATTAACCAGAGTCTCAGCCACCCACCGGGAAACAGTATAGGTCCTGAACCAAAATTTTGGACTTGCGTACAGCTCACAAAAAACGAGTTGGAAAATGGAGCTCAGGGCCACAGCAATTCACAAACTGGCAGAGTAATAAAGGACAACTATCGTCCAAAAATCTGTTGAGGGAAGGCAACGAGGCAGACTTGAAATCCAGGCAGAATAGCAGGAAACAGATTTCCAGAGGTACGTTGGAATCGCCTTTAAAGCACAGGAAGAGGGGCACAACTTCGACAATGACGCACTAGGCCAAAAAGGGCGTATGCGTTTTCTCCTGAATATATTCAGGAGAAAACGCATACGCCCTTTTTGGCCAAACAAGCAAGCGGGCAATGCAAATCTGCACTACAAAGAAGTACCACTTCCCACAGGTCAAAAGGGACATCCACAAAATGTGTAAAAACAAGAAAGGCAAGACAGGCCCTGGAGAACAGGGAGCCTTGTTATGCTGATGGGCGGGATGTAAATTGCCAGCTGCCTCACTGGAGGAGTGCATTGCGTTCCCTAAAACAAGTAAACAACAGAGCTACAGAGCCAAGTGCACTTCCAGTCTAGGGAATATACATTGGGAAAACTGAAAATCAATAAGACAGAGCCACCCACAAATTTAGGGCTGCACTGCTTACAAGAACCTCAACTTGGGTACACCTTAAATATCCCAGGAAATATAAAAATGGTTCAAAAAACTGTGGTATATATGTCCGATGGAATATCCCTCAGCCATGAAATCAATGTCATAAGACCAGGAGCAGCAAAGTGAGTGGATTCAGGTACGATGATTCTAAGTGAAATAAGTGACAGAGAAAAAGAAACTTATCATAAGATATGACTTATGAAGATCCTGTAAACATGGCTACACATGAACTGAGTTAGGAAAGAGAACAGAGTCTCACATTTAGAAAACACTCTTATGCCTGCTGAAGGGGAAAGGAGAGGTGGGGTGATGCATAAAACCAGAGTTTGATATAAGCACAGGTACCATTTCCAAAACCAACTGTGGAATAGACAAGACCTACACCATCCTCAGTGAAAGGGACTCAAAACCCCATATTTCCCGCAGAGGAATAGATCTGACTAGTAAGAATCTTAAAACCTATGTATTGATATGTCTCTGTAAGGGAATCAAATGTGTCTAGACTGGCATAAACATGGCAGCGAGAATCAGCTCAAACCCACGATAAAAAGGGATTTCAAAAACAAAACCAAAAAAACAGAGAAATTCTTTACATTTCCTTCAGGGTCTCAGATGAAACCTGGAAAAACCCTGTCTACAATGACAGCTGGATGTGGCATAAGGCTGGACACTTGGGACTGAGAGGATTGGTGAGATTGGGTGAGCTAATGAAGACCCTTTAAAGCAAAAATGCATGGCCCCCATTCCATTGGTCCCAACTCTCCAGGTTGAAGGGAATATTACTACAGCTATAACATGTACGGGAAACCTAGAGAATGGACACACTGTGAATACAAAAGGTTTCTAAAACTCAACGAGTAGTCCCTCTCCTGGTGCTCCGGTTTGACTTTCCAACTGCTTTACTATCAATCTCCCAACTTGAAGAGACAGACCCTTTAACCTCCTGGTTCGCACAGGTTGCCAATTTGGAAGAGGATGGAAGGGAAGAGGGAGAACCAATGAGACAGTTACTGATAGGCATTTGGACGGGCACATGTCACTCTAATTTTCCGGCAGGAAGAAGAATTAACCAGAGTCTCAGCCACCCACCGGGAACCAGTATAGGTCCTGAACCAAAATTTTGGACTTGCGTACAGCTCACAAAAAACGAGTTGGAAAATGGAGCTCAGGGCCATAGAAATTCACAAACTGGCAGAGTAATAAAGGACAACTCTCGACCAAAAATCTGTTGAGGGAAGGCAACGAGGCAGACTTGAAAGCCAGGCAGAATAGCAGGAAACAGATTTCAAGAGGTACGTTGGAATCGCCTTTAAAGCACAGGAAGAGGGGCACAACTTCGACAATGACGCAGTTGGCCAAAAAGGGTGTATGCGTTTTCTCCTGAATATATTCAGGAGAAAACGCATACGCCCTTTTTGGCCAAACAAGCAAGCGGGCAATGCAAATCTGCACTACAAAGAAGTATCACTTCCCACCGGTCAAAAGGGCCATCCACAAAATGTGTAAAAACCAGAAAGGCAAGACAGGCCCTGGAGAACAGGGAGCCTTGTTATGCTGATGGGCGGGATGTAAATTGCCAACTGCCTCACTGGAGGAGTGCATTGCGTTCCCTAAAACAAGTAAACAACAGAGCGACAGAGCCAAGGGCACTTCCAGTCTAGGGAATATACATTGGGAAAACTGAAAATCAATAAGACAGAGCCACCCCCAAATTTAGGGCTGCACTGCTTACAAGAACCTCAACTTGGGTACACATTAAATATCCCAGGAAATATAAAAATGGTTCAAAAAACTGTGGTATTTATGTCCGATGCAATATCCCTCAGCCATGAAATCAATGTCATAAGACCAGGAGCAGCAAAGTGAGTGGATTCAGGTACGATGATTCTAAGTGAAATAAGTCACACAGAAAAAGAAACTTATCATAAGATATGACTTATGAAGATCCTGTAAACATGGCTACACATGAACTGAGTTAGGAAAGAGAAGAGTCTCACATTTAGAAAACACTCTTATGCCGGCTGAAGGGGAAAGGAGAGATGGGGTGATGCATAAAACCAGTGTTTGATATAAGCACAGGTACCATTTCCAAAACCAACTGTGGAATAGACAAGACCTACACCTTCCTCAGTGAAAGGGACTCAAAACCCCATATTTCCCGCAGAGGAATAGATCTGACTAGTAAGAATCTTAAAACCTATGTATTGATATGTCTCTGTAAGGGAATCAAGTGTGTCTAGACTGGCATAAACATGGCAGAGAGAATCAGCTCAAACCGACTATAAAAAGGAATTTGAAAAACAAAACCAAAAAACAGGGAAATTGTTTTCATTTCCTTAGGGTCTCTGATGAAACCTGGAAAAACCTGTCTACAATGACAGCTGGATGTGGCATAAGGCTGGACACTTGGGACGGAGAGGATTGGTGAGATTGGGTGAGCAAATGCAGACCCTTTAAAGCAAAAATGCATGGCCCCCATTCCATGGGTCCCAACTCTCCAGGTTGAAGGGAATATTACTAGAGCTATAACATGTACGGGAAACCTAGAGAATGGACACACTGTGAATACAAAAGGTTTCTAAAACTCAACGAGTAGTCCCTCTCCTGGTGCTCCGGTTTGACTTTCCAACTGCTTTACTATCAATCTCCCAACTTGGAGAGACAGCCCCTTTAACCTCCTGGTTCGCACAGGTTGCCAATTTGGCAGAGGATGGAAGGGAAGAGGGAGAACCAATGAGAGAGTTACTGTTAGGCATTTGGACGGGCACATGTCACTCTAATTTCCCGGCAGGAAGAAGAATTAACCAGAGTCTCAGCCACCCACCGGGAACCAGTATAGGTCCTGAACCAAAATTTTGGACTTGCGTACAGCTCACAAAAAACGAGTTGGAAAATGGAGCTCAGGGCCACAGCAATTCACAAACTGGCAGAGTAATAAAGGACAACTATCGTCCAAAAATCTGTTGAGGGAAGGCAACGAGGCAGACTTGAAAGCCAGGCAGAATAGCAGGAAACAGATTTCAAGAGGTACGTTGGAATCGCCTTTAAAGCACAGGAAGAGGGGCACAACTTCGACAATGACGCACTTGGCCAAAAAGGGCGTATGCGTTTTCTCCTGAATATATTCAGGAGAAAACGCATACGCCCTTTTTGTCCAAACAAGCAAGCGGGCAATGCAAATCTGCACTACAAAGAAGTATCACTTCCCACCGGTCAAAAGGGACATCCACAAAATGTGTAAAAACCAGAAAGGCAAGACAGGCCCTGGAGAACAGGGAGCCTTTTTATGCTGATGGGCGGGATGTAAATTGCCAACTGCCTCACTGGAGGAGTGCATTGCGTTCCCTCAAACGAGTAAACAACAGAGCTACAGAGCCCAGGGCACATCCAATCAAGGGAATATACCTTGGGAAAACTGAAAATCAATAAGACAGAGCCACCCCCAAATATAGGGGGGCACTGCTTACAAGAACCTCAACTTGGGTACACCTTAAATAACCCAGGAAATATAAAAATGGTTCAAAAAACTGTGGTATTTGTGTCCGATGGAATATCCCTCAGCCATGAAATCAATGTCATAAGACCAGGAGCAGCAAAGTGAGTGGATTCAGGTACGATGTTTCTAAGTGAAATAAGTCACACAGAAAAAGAAACTTATCATAAGATATGACTTATGAAGATCCTGTAAACATGGCTACACATGAACTGAGTTAGGAAAGAGAACAGAGTCTCACATTTAGAAAACACTCTTATGCCTGCTTAAGGGGAAAGGAGAGGTGGGGTGATGCATAAAACCAGAGTTTGATATAAGCACAGGTACCATTTCCAAAACCAACTGTGGAATAGACAAGACCTACACCTTCCTCAGTGAAAGGGACTCAAAACCCCATATTTCCCGCAGAGGAATAGATCTGACTAGTAAGAATCTTAAAACCTATGTATTGATATGTCTCTGTAAGGGAATCAAGTGTGCCTAGACTCGCATAAACATGGCAGAGTGAATCAGCTCAAACCCACGATAAAAAGGAATTTCAAAAACAAAACCAAAAAACAGGGAAATTCTTTTAATTTCCTTCCGGGTCTCTGATGAAACCTGGAAAAACCCTGTCTACAATGACAGCTGGATGTGGCATAAGGCTGGACACTTGGGACTGAGAGGATTGGTGAGATTGGGTGAGCACATGCAGACCCTTTAAAGCAAAAATGCATGGCCCCCATTCCATGGGTCCCAACTCTCCAGGTTGAAGGGAATATTACTACAGCTATAACATGTACGGGAAACCTAGAGAATGGACACACTGTGAATACAAATGGTTTCTAAAACTCAACGCGTAGTCCCTCTCCTGGTGCTCTGGTTTGACTTTCCAACTGCTTTACTATCAATCTCCCAACTTGGAGAGACAGCCCCTTTAACCTCCTGGTTCGCACAGGTTGCCAATTTGGCAGAGGATGGAAGGGAAGAGGGAGAACCAATGAGAGAGTTACTGTTAGACATTTGGACGGGCACATGTCACTCAAATTTCCCGGCAGGAAGAAGAATTAACCAGAGTCTCAGCCACCCACCGGGAACCAGTATAGGTCCTGAACCAAAATTTTGGACTTGCGTACAGCTCACAAAAACCGAGTTGGAAAATGGAGCTCAGGGCCACAGCAATTCACAAACTGGCAGAGTAATAAAGGACAAGTATCGTCCAAAAATCTGTTGAGGGAAGGCAACGAGGCAGACTTGAAAGCCAGGCAGAATAGCAGGAAACAGATTTCAAGAGGTACGTTGGAATCGCCTTTAAAGCACAGGAAGAGGGGCACAACTTCGACAATGACGCAGTTGGCCAAAAAGGGCGTATGCGTTTTCTCCTGAATATATTCAGGAGAAAACGCATACGCCCATTTTGGCCAAACAAGCAAGCGGGCAATGCAAATCTGCACTATAAAGAAGTATCACTTCCCACCGTGCAAAAGGGACATCCACAAAATGTGTAAAAACCAGAAAGGCAAGACAGGCCCTGGAGAACAGGGAGCCTTGTTATGCTGATGGGCGGGATGCAAATTGCCAACTGCCTCACTGGAGGAGTGCATTGCGTTCCCTAAAACAAGTAAACAACAGAGCTACAGAGCCAAGGGCACTTCCAGTCTAGGGAATATACATTGGGAAAACTGAAAATCAATAAGACAGAGCCACCCACAAATTTAGGGCTGCACTGCTTACAAGAACCTCAACTTGGGTACACCTTAAATATCCCAGGAAATATAAAAATGGTTCAAAAAACTGTGGTATTTATGTCCGATGCAATATCCCTCAGCCATGAAATCAATGTCATAAGACCAGGAGCAGCAAAGTGAGTGGATTCAGGTACGATGATTCTAAGTGAAATAAGTCACACAGAAAAAGAAACTTATCATAAGATATGACTTATGAAGATCCTGTAAACATGGCTACACATGAACTGAGTTAGGAAAGAGAACAGAGTCTCACATTTAGAAAACACTCTTATGACTGCTTAAGGGGAAAGGAGAGGTGGGGTGATGCATAAAACCAGAGTTTGATATAAGCACAGGTACCTTTTTCAAAACCAACTGTGGAATAGACAAGACCTACACCTTCCTCAGTGAAAGGGACTCAAAACCCCATATTTCCCGCAGAGGAATAGATCTGACTAGTAAGAATCTTAAAACCGATGTATTGATATGTCTCTGTAAGGGAATCAAGTGTGTCTAGACTGGAATAAACATGGCAGAGAGAATCAGCTCAGACCCACTATCAAAAGGAATTTCAAAAACAAAACCAAAAAACAGGGAAATTCTTTACATTTCCTTCAGGGTCTCTGATGAAACCTGGAAAAACCCTGTCTACAATGACAGCTGGATGTGGCATAAGGCTGGACACTTGGGACTGAGAGGATTGGTGAGATTGGGTGAGCACATGCAGACCCTTTAAAGCAAAAATGCATGGCCCCCATTCCATGGGTCCCAACTCTCCAGGTTGAAGGGAATATTACTACAGCTATAACATGTACGGGAAACCTAGAGAATGGACACACTGTGAATACAAAAGGTTTCTAAAACTCAACGCGTAGTCCCTCTCCTGGTGCTCTGGTTTGACTTTCCAACTGCTTTACTATCAATCTCCCAACTTGGAGAGACAGCCCCTTTAACCTCCTGGTTCGCACAGGTTGCCAATTTGGCAGAGGATGGAAGGGAAGAGGGAGAACCAATGAGAGAGTTACTGTTAGGCATTTGGACGGGCACATGTCACTCTAATTTCCCGGCCGGAAGAAGAATTAACCAGAGTCTCAGCCACCCACCGGGAACCAGTATAGGTCCTGAACCAAAATTTTGGACTTGCGTACAGCTCACAAAAAACGAGTTGGAAAATGGAGCTCAGGGCCACAGCAATTCACAAACTGACAGAGTAATAAAGGACAACTATCGTCCAAAAATCTGTTGAGGGAAGGCAACGAGGAAGACTTGAAAGCCAGTCAGAATAGCAGGAAACAGATTTCAAGAGGTACGTTGGAATCGCCTTTAAAGCACAGGAAGAGGGGCACAACTTCGACAATGACGCAGTTGGCCAAAAAGGGCGTATGCGTTTTCTCCTGAATATATTCAGGAGAAAACGCATACGCCCTTTTTGTCCAAACAAGCAAGCGGGCAATGCAAATCTGCACTACAAAGAAGTATCACTTCCCACCGGTCAAAAGGGACATCCACAAAATGTGTAAAAACCAGAAAGGCAAGACAGGCCCTGGAGAACAGGGAGCCTTTTTATGCTGATGGGCGGGATGTAAATTGCCAACTGCCTCACTGGAGGAGTGCATTGCGTTCCCTAAAACAAGTAAACAACACAGCTACAGAGCCAAGGGCACTTCCAGTCTAGGGAATATACATTGGGAAAACTGAAAATCAATAAGACAGAGCCACCCCCAAATTTAGGGCTGCACTGCTTACCAGAACCTCAACTTGGGTACACCTTAAATAACCCAGGAAATATAAAAATGGTTCAAAAAACTGTGGTATTTGTGTCCGATGGAATATCCCTCAGCCATGAAATCAATGTCATAAGACCAGGAGCAGCAAAGTGAGTGGATTCAGGTACGATGTTTCTAAGTGAAATAAGTCACACAGAAAAAGAAACTTATCATAAGATATGACTTATGAAGATCCTGTAAACATGGCTACACATGAACTGAGTTAGGAAAGAGAACAGAGTCTCACATTTAGAAAACACTCTTATGCCTGCTTAAGGGGAAAGGAGAGGTGGGGTGATGCATAAAACCAGAGTTTGATATAAGCACAGGTACCATTTCCAAAACCAACTGTGGAATAGACAAGACCTACACCTTCCTCAGTGAAAGGGACTCAAAACCCCATATTTCCCGCAGAGGAATAGATCTGACTAGTAAGAATCTTAAAACCTATGTATTGATATGTCTCTGTAAGGGAATCAAGTGTGCCTAGACTCGCATAAACATGGCAGAGTGAATCAGCTCAAACCCACGATAAAAAGGAATTTCAAAAACAAAACCAAAAAACAGGGAAATTCTTTTAATTTCCTTCCGGGTCTCTGATGAAACCTGGAAAAACCCTGTCTACAATGACAGCTGGATGTGGCATAAGGCTGGACACTTGGGACTGAGAGGATTGGTGAGATTGGGTGAGCACATGCAGACCCTTTAAAGCAAAAATGCATGGCCCCCATTCCATGGGTCCCAACTCTCCAGGTTGAAGGGAATATTACTACAGCTATAACATGTACGGGAAACCTAGAGAATGGACACACTGTGAATACAAATGGTTTCTAAAACTCAACGCGTAGTCCCTCTCCTGGTGCTCTGGTTTGACTTTCCAACTGCTTTACTATCAATCTCCCAACTTGGAGAGACAGCCCCTTTAACCTCCTGGTTCGCACAGGTTGCCAATTTGGCAGAGGATGGAAGGGAAGAGGGAGAACCAATGAGAGAGTTACTGTTAGACATTTGGACGGGCACATGTCACTCAAATTTCCCGGCAGGAAGAAGAATTAACCAGAGTCTCAGCCACCCACCGGGAACCAGTATAGGTCCTGAACCAAAATTTTGGACTTGCGTACAGCTCACAAAAAACGAGTTGGAAAATGGAGCTCAGGGCCACAGCAATTCACAAACTGGCAGAGTAATAAAGGACAACTATCGTCCAAAAATCTGTTGAGGGAAGGCAACGAGGCAGACTTGAAAGCCAGGCAGAATACCAGGAAACAGATTTCAAGAGGTACGTTGGAATCGCCTTTAAAGCACAGGAAGAGGGGCACAACTTCGACAATGACGCAGTTGGCCAAAAAGGGCGTATGCGTTTTCTCCTGAATATATTTAGGAGAAAACGCATACGCCCTTTTTGGCCAAACAAGCACGCGGGCAATGCAAATCTGCACTACAAAGAAGTATCACTTCCCACCGGTCAAAAGGGACATCCACAAAATGTGTAAAAACCAGAAAGGCAAGACAGGCCCTGGAGAACAGGGAGCCTTGTTATGCTGATGGGCGGGATGTAAATTGCCAACTGCCTCACTGGAGGAGTGCATTGCGTTCCCTAAAACAAGTAAACAACAGAGCTACAGAGCCAAGGGCACTTCAGGTCTAGGGAATATACATTGGGAAAACTGAAAATCAATAAGACAGAGCCACCCCCAAATTTAGGGCTGCACTGCTTACAAGAACCTCAACTTGGGTACACCTTAAATATCCCAGGAAATATAAAAATCGTTCAAAAAACTGTGGTATTTATGTCCGATGCAATATCCCTCAGCCATGAAATCAATGTCATAAGACCAGGAGCAGCAAAGTGAGTGGATTCAGGTACGATGATTCTAAGTGAAATAAGTCACACAGAAAAAGAAACTTATCATAAGATATGACTTATGAAGATCCTGTAAACATGGCTACACATGAACTGAGTTAGGAAAGAGAACAGAGTCTCACATTTAGAAAACACTCTTATGACTGCTTAAGGGGAAAGGAGAGGTGGGGTGATGCATAAAACCAGAGTTTGATATAAGCACAGGTACCTTTTTCAAAACCAACTGTGGAATAGACAAGACCTACACCTTCCTCAGTGAAAGGGACTCAAAACCCCATATTTCCCGCAGAGGAATAGATCTGACTAGTAAGAATCTTAAAACCGATGTATTGATATGTCTCTGTAAGGGAATCAAGTGTGTCTAGACTGGAATAAACATGGCAGAGAGAATCAGCTCAGACCCACTATCAAAAGGAATTTCAAAAACAAAACCAAAAAACAGGGAAATTCTTTACATTTCCTTCAGGGTCTCTGATGAAACCTGGAAAAACCCTGTCTACAATGACAGCTGGATGTGGCATAAGGCTGGACACTTGGGACTGAGAGGATTGGTGAGATTGGGTGAGCACATGCAGACCCTTTAAAGCAAAAATGCATGGCCCCCATTCCATGGGTCCCAACTCTCCAGGTTGAAGGGAATATTACTACAGCTATAACATGTACGGGAAACCTAGAGAATGGACACACTGTGAATACAAAAGGTTTCTAAAACTCAACGCGTAGTCCCTCTCCTGGTGCTCTGGTTTGACTTTCCAACTGCTTTACTATCAATCTCCCAACTTGGAGAGACAGCCCCTTTAACCTCCTGGTTCGCACAGGTTGCCAATTTGGCAGAGGATGGAAGGGAAGAGGGAGAACCAATGAGAGAGTTACTGTTAGGCATTTGGACGGGCACATGTCACTCTAATTTCCCGGCCGGAAGAAGAATTAACCAGAGTCTCAGCCACCCACCGGGAACCAGTATAGGTCCTGAACCAAAATTTTGGACTTGCGTACAGCTCACAAAAAACGAGTTGGAAAATGGAGCTCAGGGCCACAGCAATTCACAAACTGACAGAGTAATAAAGGACAACTATCGTCCAAAAATCTGTTGAGGGAAGGCAACGAGGAAGACTTGAAAGCCAGTCAGAATAGCAGGAAACAGATTTCAAGAGGTACGTTGGAATCGCCTTTAAAGCACAGGAAGAGGGGCACAACTTCGACAATGACGCAGTTGGCCAAAAAGGGCGTATGCGTTTTCTCCTGAATATATTCAGGAGAAAACGCATACGCCCTTTTTGTCCAAACAAGCAAGCGGGCAATGCAAATCTGCACTACAAAGAAGTATCACTTCCCACCGGTCAAAAGGGACATCCACAAAATGTGTAAAAACCAGAAAGGCAAGACAGGCCCTGGAGAACAGGGAGCCTTTTTATGCTGATGGGCGGGATGTAAATTGCCAACTGCCTCACTGGAGGAGTGCATTGCGTTCCCTAAAACAAGTAAACAACACAGCTACAGAGCCAAGGGCACTTCCAGTCTAGGGAATATACATTGGGAAAACTGAAAATCAATAAGACAGAGCCACCCCCAAATTTAGGGCTGCACTGCTTACAAGAACCTCAACTTGGGTACACCTTAAATAACCCAGGAAATATAAAAATGGTTCAAAAAACTGTGGTATTTGTGTCCGATGGAATATCCCTCAGCCATGAAATCAATGTCATAAGACCAGGAGCAGCAAAGTGAGTGGATTCAGGTACGATGTTTCTAAGTGAAATAAGTCACACAGAAAAAGAAACTTATCATAAGATATGACTTATGAAGATCCTGTAAACATGGCTACACATGAACTGAGTTAGGAAAGAGAACAGAGTCTCACATTTAGAAAACACTCTTATGCCTGCTTAAGGGGAAAGGAGAGGTGGGGTGATGCATAAAACCAGAGTTTGATATAAGCACAGGTACCATTTCCAAAACCAACTGTGGAATAGACAAGACCTACACCTTCCTCAGTGAAAGGGACTCAAAACCCCATATTTCCCGCAGAGGAATAGATCTGACTAGTAAGAATCTTAAAACCTATGTATTGATATGTCTCTGTAAGGGAATCAAGTGTGCCTAGACTCGCATAAACATGGCAGAGTGAATCAGCTCAAACCCACGATAAAAAGGAATTTCAAAAACAAAACCAAAAAACAGGGAAATTCTTTTAATTTCCTTCCGGGTCTCTGATGAAACCTGGAAAAACCCTGTCTACAATGACAGCTGGATGTGGCATAAGGCTGGACACTTGGGACTGAGAGGATTGGTGAGATTGGGTGAGCACATGCAGACCCTTTAAAGCAAAAATGCATGGCCCCCATTCCATGGGTCCCAACTCTCCAGGTTGAAGGGAATATTACTACAGCTATAACATGTACGGGAAACCTAGAGAATGGACACACTGTGAATACAAATGGTTTCTAAAACTCAACGCGTAGTCCCTCTCCTGGTGCTCTGGTTTGACTTTCCAACTGCTTTACTATCAATCTCCCAACTTGGAGAGACAGCCCCTTTAACCTCCTGGTTCGCACAGGTTGCCAATTTGGCAGAGGATGGAAGGGAAGAGGGAGAACCAATGAGAGAGTTACTGTTAGACATTTGGACGGGCACATGTCACTCAAATTTCCCGGCAGGAAGAAGAATTAACCAGAGTCTCAGCCACCCACCGGGAACCAGTATAGGTCCTGAACCAAAATTTTGGACTTGCGTACAGCTCACAAAAAACGAGTTGGAAAATGGAGCTCAGGGCCACAGCAATTCACAAACTGGCAGAGTAATAAAGGACAACTATCGTCCAAAAATCTGTTGAGGGAAGGCAACGAGGCAGACTTGAAAGCCAGGCAGAATACCAGGAAACAGATTTCAAGAGGTACGTTGGAATCGCCTTTAAAGCACAGGAAGAGGGGCACAACTTCGACAATGACGCAGTTGGCCAAAAAGGGCGTATGCGTTTTCTCCTGAATATATTTAGGAGAAAACGCATACGCCCTTTTTGGCCAAACAAGCACGCGGGCAATGCAAATCTGCACTACAAAGAAGTATCACTTCCCACCGGTCAAAAGGGACATCCACAAAATGTGTAAAAACCAGAAAGGCAAGACAGGCCCTGGAGAACAGGGAGCCTTGTTATGCTGATGGGCGGGATGTAAATTGCCAACTGCCTCACTGGAGGAGTGCATTGCGTTCCCTAAAACAAGTAAACAACAGAGCTACAGAGCCAAGGGCACTTCAGGTCTAGGGAATATACATTGGGAAAACTGAAAATCAATAAGACAGAGCCACCCCCAAATTTAGGGCTGCACTGCTTACAAGAACCTCAACTTGGGTACACCTTAAATATCCCAGGAAATATAAAAATCGTTCAAAAAACTGTGGTATTTATGTCCGATGCAATATCCCTCAGCCATGAAATCAATGTCATAAGACCAGGAGCAGCAAAGTGAGTGGATTCAGGTACGATGATTCTAAGTGAAATAAGTCACACAGAAAAAGAAACTTATCATAAGATATGACTTATGAAGATCCTGTAAACATGGCTACACATGAACTGAGTTAGGAAAGAGAACAGAGTCTCACATTTAGAAAACACTCTTATGACTGCTTAAGGGGAAAGGAGAGGTGGGGTGATGCATAAAACCAGAGTTTGATATAAGCACAGGTACCATTTCCAAAACCAACTGTGGAATAGACAAGACCTACACCTTCCTCAGTGAAAGGGACTCAAAACCCCATATTTCCCGCAGAGGAATAGATCTGACTAGTAAGAATCTTAAAACCTATGTATTGATATGTCTCTGTAAGGGAATCAAGTGTGTCTAGACTGGAATAAACATGGCAGAGAGAATCAGCTCAGACCCACTATCAAAAGGAATTTCAAAAACAAAACCAAAAAACAGGGAAATTCTTTACATTTCCTTCAGGGTCTCTGATGAAACCTGGAAAAACCCTGTCTACAATGACAGCTGGATGTGGCATAAGGCTGGACACTTGGGACTGAGAGGATTGGTGAGATTGGGTGAGCACATGCAGACCCTTTAAAGCAAAAATGCATGGCCCCCATTCCATGGGTCCCAACTCTCCAGGTTGAAGGGAATATTACTACAGCTATAACATGTACGGGAAACCTAGAGAATGGACACACTGTGAATACAAAAGGTTTCTAAAACTCAACGCGTAGTCCCTCTCCTGGTGCTCTGGTTTGACTTTCCAACTGCTTTACTATCAATCTCCCAACTTGGAGAGACAGCCCCTTTAACCTCCTGGTTCGCACAGGTTGCCAATTTGGCAGACGATGGAAGGGAAGAGGGAGAACCAATGAGAGAGTTACTGTTAGGCATTTGGACGGGCACATGTCACTCTAATTTCCCGGCCGGAAGAAGAATTAACCAGAGTCTCAGCCACCCACCGGGAACCAGTATAGGTCCTGAACCAAAATTTTGGACTTGCGTACAGCTCACAAAAAACGAGTTGGAAAATGGAGCTCAGGGCCACAGCAATTCACAAACTGGCAGAGTAATAAAGGACAAGTATCGTCCAAAAATCTGTTGAGGGAAGGCAACGAGGCAGACTTGAAAGCCAGGCAGAATAGCAGGAAACAGATTTCAAGAGGTACGTTGGAATCGCCTTTAAAGCACAGGAAGAGGGGCACAACTTCGACAATGACGCAGTTGGCCAAAAAGGGCGTATGCGTTTTCTCCTGAATATATTCAGGAGAAAACGCATACGCCCATTTTGGCCAAACAAGCAAGCGGGCAATGCAAATCTGCACTATAAAGAAGTATCACTTCCCACCGTTCAAAAGGGACATCCACAAAATGTGTAAAAACCAGAAAGGCAAGACAGGCCCTGGAGAACAGGGAGCCATGTTATGCTGATGGGCGGGATGCAAATTGCCAACTGCCTCACTGGAGGAGTGCATTGCGTTCCCTAAAACAAGTAAACAACAGAGCTACAGAGCCAAGGGCACTTCCAGTCTCGGGAATATACCTTGGGAAAACTGAAAATCAATAAGACAGAGCCACCCCCAAATTTAGGGCTGCACTGCTTACAAGAACCTCAACTTGGGTACACCTTAAATATCCCAGGAAATATAAAAATGGTTCAAAAAACTGTGGTATTTGTGTCCGATGGAATATCCCTCAGCCATGAAATCAATGTCATAAGACCAGGAGCAGCAAAGTGAGTGGATTCAGGTACGATGTTTCTAAGTGAAATAAGTCACACAGAAAAAGAAAGTTATCATAAGATATGACTTATGAAGATCCTGTAAACATGGCTACACATGAACTGAGTTAGGAAAGAGAACAGAGTCTCACATTTAGAAAACACTCTTATGCCTGCTTAAGGGGAAAGGAGAGGTGGGGTGATGCATAAAACCAGAGTTTGATATAAGCACAGGTACCATTTCCAAAACCATCTGTGGAATAGACAAGACCTACACCTTCCTCAGTGAAAGGGACTCAAAACCCCATATTTCCCGCAGAGGAATAGATCTGACTAGTAAGAATCTTAAAACCTATGTATTGATATGTCTCTGTAAGGGAATCAAGTGTGCCTAGACTCGCATAAACATGGCAGAGTGAATCAGCTCAAACCCACGATAAAAAGGAATTTCAAAAACAAAACCAAAAAACAGGGAAATTCTTTTAATTTCCTTCAGGGTCTCTGATGAAACCTGGAAAAACCCTGTCTACAATGACAGCTGGATGTGGCATAAGGCTGGACACTTGGGACTGAGAGGATTGGTGAGATTGGGTGAGCAGATGCAGACCCTTTAAAGCAAAAATGCATGGCCCCCATTCCATGGGTCCCAACTCTCCAGGTTGAAGGGAATATTACTACAGCTATAACATGTACGGGAAACCTAGAGAATGGACACACTGTGAATACAAATGGTTTTTAAAACTCAACGCGTAGTCCCTCTCCTGGTGCTCTGGTTTGACTTTCCAACTGCTTTACTATCAATCTCCCAACTTGGAGAGACAGCCCCTTTAACCTCCTGGTTCGCACAGGTTGCCAATTTGGCAGAGGATGGAAGGGAAGAGGGAGAACCAATGAGAGAGTTACTGTTAGACATTTGGACGGGCACATGTCACTCAAATTTCCCGGCAGGAAGAAGAATTAACCAGAGTCTCAGCCACCCACCGGGAACCAGTATAGGTCCTGAACCAAAATTTTGGACTTGCGTACAGCTCACAAAAAACGAGTTGGAAAATGGAGCTCAGGGCCACAGCAATTCACAAACTGGCAGAGTAATAAAGGACAACTATCGTCCAAAAATCTGTTGAGGGAAGGCAACGAGGCAGACTTGAAAGCCAGGCAGAATACCAGGAAACAGATTTCAAGAGGTACGTTGGAATCGCCTTTAAAGCACAGGAAGAGGGGCACAACTTCGACAATGACGCAGTTGGCCAAAAAGGGCGTATGCGTTTTCTCCTGAATATATTTAGGAGAAAACGCATACGCCCTTTTTGGCCAAACAAGCACGCGGGCAATGCAAATCTGCACTACAAAGAAGTATCACTTCCCACCGGTCAAAAGGGACATCCACAAAATGTGTAAAAACCAGAAAGGCAAGACAGGCCCTGGAGAACAGGGAGCCTTGTTATGCTGATGGGCGGGATGTAAATTGCCAACTGCCTCACTGGAGGAGTGCATTGCGTTCCCTAAAACAAGTAAACAACAGAGCTACAGAGCCAAGGGCACTTCAGGTCTAGGGAATATACATTGGGAAAACTGAAAATCAATAAGACAGAGCCACCCCCAAATTTAGGGCTGCACTGCTTACAAGAACCTCAACTTGGGTACACCTTAAATATCCCAGGAAATATAAAAATGGTTCAAAAAACTGTGGTATTTATGTCCGATGCAATATCCCTCAGCCATGAAATCAATGTCATAAGACCAGGAGCAGCAAAGTGAGTGGATTCAGGTACGATGATTCTAAGTGAAATAAGTCACACAGAAAAAGAAACTTATCATAAGATATGACTTATGAAGATCCTGTAAACATGGCTACACATGAACTGAGTTAGGAAAGAGAACAGAGTCTCACATTTAGAAAACACTCTTATGCCTGCTTAAGGGGAAAGGAGAGTTGGGGTGATGCATAAAACCAGAGTTTGATATAAACACAGGTACCATTTCCAAAACCATCTGTGGAATAGACAAGACCTACACCTTCCTCAGTGAAAGGGACTCAAAACCCCATATTTCCCGCAGAGGAATAGATCTGACTAGTAAGAATCTTAAAACCTATGTATTGATATGTCTCTGTAAGGGAATCAAGTGTGTCTAGACTGGCATAAACATGGCAGAGAGAATCAGCTCAAACCCACTATAAAAAGGAATTTCAAAAACAAAACCAAAAAACAGGGAAATTCTTTACATTTCCTTCAGGGTGTCTGATGAAACCTGGAAAAACCCTGTCTACAATGACAGCTGGATGTGGCATAAGGCTGGACACTTGGGACTGAGAGGATTGGTGAGATTGGGTGAGCAAATGCAGACCCTTTAAAGCAAAAATGCATGGCCCCCATTCCATGGGTCCCAACTCTCCAGGTTGAAGGGAATATTACTACAGCTATAACATGTACTGGAAACCTAGAGAATGGACACACTGTGAATACAAAAGGTTTCTAAAACTCAACGAGTAGTCCCTCTCCTGGTGCTCCGGTTTGACTTTCCAACTGCTTTACTATCAATCTCCCAACTTGGAGAGACAGCCCTTTAACCTCCTGGTTCGCACAGGTTGCCAATTTGGCAGAGGATGGAAGGGAAGAGGGAGAACCAATGAGAGAGTTACTGTTAGGCATTTGGACGGGCACATGTCACTCTAATTTCCCGGCAGGAAGAAGAATTAACCAGCGTCTCAGCCACCCACTGGGAACCAGTATAGGTCCTGAACCAAAATTTTG
Organism: Mesoplodon bidens; assembly: GCF_964165515.1. NCBI lineage: Eukaryota > Metazoa > Chordata > Mammalia > Artiodactyla > Ziphiidae > Mesoplodon > Mesoplodon bidens. The sequence continues at coordinate 25,993 of NW_027672252.1, read as the reverse complement.
GACTTGCGTACAGCTCACAAAAAACGAGTTGGAAAATGGAGCTCAGGGCCACAGCAATTCACAAACTGGCTGAATAATAAAGGACAACTATCGTCCAAAAATCTGTTGAGGGAAGGCAACGAGGCAGACTTGAAAGCCAGGCAGAATACCAGGAAACAGATTTCAAGAAGTACTTTGGAATCGCCTTTAAAGCACAGGAAGAGGGGCACAACTTCTACAATGACGCAGTTGGCCAAAAGGGCGTATGCATTTTCTCCTGAATATATTCAGGAGAAAACGCATACGCCCTTTTTGGCCAAACAAGCAAGTGATCAATGCAAATCTGCACTACAATGAAGTATCACATCCCACCAGTCAAAAGGGACATCCACAAAATGTGTAAAAATCCGAAAGGCATGACACGCCCTCGAGAACAGGGTGCCTTGTTATGCTGATGGGCGGGATGTAAATTGCCAACTGCCTCACTGGAGGAGTGCATTGTGTTCCCTAAAACAAGTAAACAACAGAGCTACAGAGCCAAGGGCACTCCCAGTCTAGAGAATATGCCTTGGGAAAACTGAAAATCAATAAGACAGAGCCACCCCCAAATTTAGGGCTGCACTGCTTACAAGAACCTCAACTTGGGTACACCTTAAATATCCCAGGAAATATAAAAATGGTTCAAAAAACTGTGGTAGTTATGTCCGATGGAATATCCCTCAGCCATGAAATCAATGTCATAAGACCAGGAGCAGCAAAGTGAGTGGATTCAGGTACGATGATTCTAAGTGAAATAAGTCACACAGAAAAAGAAACTTATCATAAGATATGACTTATGAAGATCCTGTAAACATGGCTACACATGAACTGAGTTAGGAAAGAGAACAGAGACTCACATTTAGAAAACACTCTTATGCCTGCTGAAGGGGAAAGGAGAGGTGGGGTGATGCATAAAACCAGAGTTTGATATAAGCACAGGTACCATTTCCAAAACCATCTGTGGAATAGACAAGACCTACACCTTCCTCAGTGAAAGTGACTCAAAACCCCATATTTCCCGCAGAGGAATAGATCTGACTAGTAAGAATCTTAAAACCTATGTATTGATATGTCTCTGTAAGGGAATCAAGTGTGTCTAGACTGGCATAAACATGGCAGAGAGAATCAGCTCAAACCCACTATAAAAAGGAATTTGAAAAACAAAACCAAAAAACAGGGAAATTGTTTTCATTTCCTTAGGGTCTCTGATGAAACCTGGAAAAACCCTGTCTACAATGACAGCTGGATGTGGCATAAGGCTGGACACTTGGGACTGAGAGGATTGGTGAGATTGGGTGAGCAAATGCAGACCCTTTAAAGCAAAAATGCATGGCCCCCATTCCATGGGTCCCAGCTCTCCAGGTTGAAGGGAATATTACTACAGCTATAACATGTACGGGAAACCTAGAGAATGGACACACTGTGAATACAAATGGTTTCTAAAACTCAACGAGTAGTCCCTCTCCTGGTGCTCCGGTTTGACTTTCCAACTGCTTTACTATCAATCTCCCAACTTGGAGAGACAGCCCCTTTAACCTCCTGGTTCGCACAGGTTGCCAATTTGCCAGAGGATGGAAGGGAAGAGGGAGAACCAATGAGAGAGTTACTGTTAGGCATTTGGACGGGCACATGTCACTCTAATTTCCCGGCAGGAAGAAGAATTAACCAGCGTCTCAGCCACCCACTGGGAACCAGTATAGGTCCTGAACCAAAATTTTGGACTTGCGTACAGCTCACAAAAAACGAGTTGGAAAATGGAGCTCAGGGCCACAGCAATTCACAAACTGTCTGAATAATAAAGGACAACTATCGTCCAAAAATCTGTTGAGGTAAGGCAACGAGGCAGACTTGAAAACCAGGCAGAATACCAGGAAACAGATTTCAAGAGGTACGTTGGAATCGCCTTTAAAGCACAGGAAGACGGGCACAACTTCTACAATGACGCAGTTGGCCAAAAGGGCGTATGCATTTTCTCCTGAATATATTCAGGAGAAAACGCATACGCCCTTTTTGGCCAAACAAGCAAGTGATCAATGCAAATCTGCACTACAATGAAGTATCACATCCCACCAGTCAAAAGGGACATCCACAAAATGTGTAAAAATCCGAAAGGCATGACACGCCCTCGAGAACAGGGTGCCTTGTTATGCTGATGGGCGGGATGTAAATTGCCATCTGCCTCACTGGAGGAGTGCATTGCGTTCCCTAAAACAAGTAAACAACAGAGCTACAGAGCCAAGGGCACTCCCAGTCTAGAGAATATACCTTGGGAAAACTGAAAATCAATAAGACAGAGCCACCCCCAAATTTAGGGCTGCACTGCTTACAAGAACCTCAACTTGGGTACACCTTAAATATCCCAGGAAATATAAAAATGGTTCAAAAAATTGTGGTATTTATGTCCGATGGAATATCCCTCAGCCATGAAATCAATGTCATAAGACCAGGAGCAGCAAAGTGAGTGGATTCAGGTACGATGATTCTAAGTGAAATAAGTCACACAGAAAAAGAAACTTATCATAAGATATGACTTATGAAGATCCTGTAAACATGGCTACACATGAACTGAGTTAGGAAAGAGAACAGAGTCTCACATTTAGAAAACACTCTTATGCCTGCTGAAGGGGAAAGGAGAGGTGGGGTGATGCATAAAACCAGAGTTTGATATAAGCACAGGTACCATTTCCAAAACCATCTGTGGAATAGACAAGACCTACACTTTCCTCAGTGAAAGGGACTCAAAACCCCATATTTCCCGCAGAGGAATAGATCTGACTAGTAAGAATCTTAAAACCTATGTATTGATATGTCTCTGTAAGGGAATCAAGTGTGTCTAGACTGGCATAAACATGGCAGAGAGAATGAGCTAAAACCCACTATAAAAAGGAATTTGAAAAACAAAACCAAAAAACAGGGAAATTGTTTTCATTTCCTTAGGGTCTCTGATGAAACCTGGAAAAACCCTGTCTACAATGACAGCTGGATGTGGCATAAGGCTGGACACTTGGGACTGAGAGGATTGGTGAGATTGGGTGAGCAAATGCACACCCTTTAAAGCAAAAATGCATGGCCCCCATTCCATGGGTCCCAACTCTCCAGGTTGAAGGGAATATTACTACAGCTATAACATGTACGGGAAACCTAGAGAATGGACACACTGTGAATACAAAAGGTTTCTAAAACTCAACGAGTAGTCCCTCTCCTGGTGCTCCGGTTTGACTTTCCAACTGCTTTACTATCAATCTCCCAACTTGGAGAGACAGCCCCTTTAACCTCCTGGTTCGCACAGGTTGCCAATTTGGCAGAGGATGGAAGGGAAGAGGGAGATCCAATGAGAGAGTTACTGTTAGGCATTTGGACGGGCACATGTCACTCTAATTTCCCGGCCGGAAGAAGAATTAACCAGAGTCTCAGCCACCCACCGGGAAACAGTATAGGTCCTGAACCAAAATTTTGGACTTGCGTACAGCTCACAAAAAACGAGTTGGAAAATGGAGCTCAGGGCCACAGCAATTCACAAACTGGCAGAGTAATAAAGGACAACTATCGTCCAAAAATCTGTTGAGGGAAGGCAACGAGGCAGACTTGAAATCCAGGCAGAATAGCAGGAAACAGATTTCCAGAGGTACGTTGGAATCGCCTTTAAAGCACAGGAAGAGGGGCACAACTTCGACAATGACGCACTTGGCCAAAAAGGGCGTATGCGTTTTCTCCTGAATATATTCAGGAGAAAACGCATACGCCCTTTTTGGCCAAACAAGCAAGCGGGCAATGCAAATCTGCACTACAAAGAAGTACCACTTCCCACAGGTCAAAAGGGACATCCACAAAATGTGTAAAAACAAGAAAGGCAAGACAGGCCCTGGAGAACAGGGAGCCTTGTTATGCTGATGGGCGGGATGTAAATTGCCAGCTGCCTCACTGGAGGAGTGCATTGCGTTCCCTAAAACAAGTAAACAACAGAGCTACAGAGCCAAGGGCACTTCCAGTCTAGGGAATATACATTGGGAAAACTGAAAATCAATAAGACAGAGCCACCCACAAATTTAGGGCTGCACTGCTTACAAGAACCTCAACTTGGGTACACCTTAAATATCCCAGGAAATATAAAAATGGTTCAAAAAACTGTGGTATATATGTCCGATGGAATATCCCTCAGCCATGAAATCAATGTCATAAGACCAGGAGCAGCAAAGTGAGTGGATTCAGGTACGATGATTCTAAGTGAAATAAGTGACAGAGAAAAAGAAACTTATCATAAGATATGACTTATGAAGATCCTGTAAACATGGCTACACATGAACTGAGTTAGGAAAGAGAACAGAGTCTCACATTTAGAAAACACTCTTATGCCTGCTGAAGGGGAAAGGAGAGGTGGGGTGATGCATAAAACCAGAGTTTGATATAAGCACAGGTACCATTTCCAAAACCAACTGTGGAATAGACAAGACCTACACCATCCTCAGTGAAAGGGACTCAAAACCCCATATTTCCCGCAGAGGAATAGATCTGACTAGTAAGAATCTTAAAACCTATGTATTGATATGTCTCTGTAAGGGAATCAAATGTGTCTAGACTGGCATAAACATGGCAGCGAGAATCAGCTCAAACCCACGATAAAAAGGGATTTCAAAAACAAAACCAAAAAAACAGAGAAATTCTTTACATTTCCTTCAGGGTCTCAGATGAAACCTGGAAAAACCCTGTCTACAATGACAGCTGGATGTGGCATAAGGCTGGACACTTGGGACTGAGAGGATTGGTGAGATTGGGTGAGCTAATGAAGACCCTTTAAAGCAAAAATGCATGGCCCCCATTCCATGGGTCCCAACTCTCCAGGTTGAAGGGAATATTACTACAGCTATAACATGTACGGGAAACCTAGAGAATGGACACACTGTGAATACAAAAGGTTTCTAAAACTCAACGAGTAGTCCCTCTCCTGGTGCTCCGGTTTGACTTTCCAACTGCTTTACTATCAATCTCCCAACTTGAAGAGACAGACCCTTTAACCTCCTGGTTCGCACAGGTTGCCAATTTGGAAGAGGATGGAAGGGAAGAGGGAGAACCAATGAGACAGTTACTGATAGGCATTTGGACGGGCACATGTCACTCTAATTTTCCGGCAGGAAGAAGAATTAACCAGAGTCTCAGCCACCCACCCGGAACCAGTATAGGTCCTGAACCAAAATTTTAGACTTGCGTACAGCTCACAAAAAACGAGTTGGAAAATGGAGCTCAGGGCCATAGAAATTCACAAACTGGCAGAGTAATAAAGGACAACTCTCGACCAAAAATCTGTTGAGGGAAGGCAACGAGGCAGACTTGAAAGCCAGGCAGAATAGCAGGAAACAGATTTCAAGAGGTACGTTGGAATCGCCTTTAAAGCACAGGAAGAGGGGCACAACTTCGACAATGACGCAGTTGGCCAAAAAGGGTGTATGCGTTTTCTCCTGAATATATTCAGGAGAAAACGCATACGCCCTTTTTGGCCAAACAAGCAAGCGGGCAATGCAAATCTGCACTACAAAGAAGTATCACTTCCCACCGGTCAAAAGGGCCATCCACAAAATGTGTAAAAACCAGAAAGGGAAGACAGGCCCTGGAGAACAGGGAGCCTTGTTATGCTGATGGGCGGGATGTAAATTGCCAACTGCCTCACTGGAGGAGTGCATTGCGTTCCCTAAAACAAGTAAACAACAGAGCTACAGAGCCAAGGGCACTTCCAGTCTAGGGAATATACATTGGGAAAACTGAAAATCAATAAGACAGAGCCACCCCCAAATTTAGGGCTGCACTGCTTACAAGAACCTCAACTTGGGTACACATTAAATATCCCAGGAAATATAAAAATGGTTCAAAAAACTGTGGTATTTATGTCCGATGCAATATCCCTCAGCCATGAAATCAATGTCATAAGACCAGGAGCAGCAAAGTGAGTGGATTCAGGTACGATGATTCTAAGTGAAATAAGTCACACAGAAAAAGAAACTTATCATAAGATATGACTTATGAAGATCCTGTAAACATGGCTACACATGAACTGAGTTAGGAAAGAGAAGAGTCTCACATTTAGAAAACACTCTTATGCCGGCTGAAGGGGAAAGGAGAGATGGGGTGATGCATAAAACCAGTGTTTGATATAAGCACAGGTACCATTTCCAAAACCAACTGTGGAATAGACAAGACCTACACCTTCCTCAGTGAAAGGGACTCAAAACCCCATATTTCCCGCAGAGGAATAGATCTGACTAGTAAGAATCTTAAAACCTATGTATTGATATGTCTCTGTAAGGGAATCAATTGTGTCTAGACTGGCATAAACATGGCAGAGAGAATCAGCTCAAACCGACTATAAAAAGGAATTTGAAAAACAAAACCAAAAAACAGGGAAATTGTTTTCATTTCCTTAGGGTCTCTGATGAAACCTGGAAAAACCTGTCTACAATGACAGCTGGATGTGGCATAAGGCTGGACACTTGGGACGGAGAGGATTGGTGAGATTGGGTGAGCAAATGCAGACCCTTTAAAGCAAAAATGCATGGCCCCCATTCCATGGGTCCCAACTCTCCAGGTTGAAGGGAATATTACTAGAGCTATAACATGTACGGGAAACCTAGAGAATGGACACACTGTGAATACAAAAGGTTTCTAAAACTCAACGAGTAGTCCCTCTCCTGGTGCTCCAGTTTGACTTTCCAACTGCTTTACTATCAATCTCCCAACTTGGAGAGACAGCCCCTTTAAACTCCTGGTTCGCACAGGTTGCCAATTTGGCAGAGGATGGAAGGGAAGAGGGAGAACCAATAAGAGAGTTACTGTTAGGCATTTGGACGGGCACATGTCACTCTAATTTCCCGGCAGGAAGAAGAATTAACCAGAGTCTCAGCCACCCACCGGGAACCAGTATAGGTCCTGAACCAAAATTTTGGACTTGCGTACAGCTCACAAAAAACGAGTTGGAAAATGGAGCTCAGGGCCACAGCATTTCACAAACTGGCAGAGTAATAAAGGACAACTATCGTCCAAAAATCTGTTGAGGGAAGGCAACGAGGCAGACTTGAAAGCCAGGCAGAATAGCAGGAAACAGATTTCAAGAGGTACGTTGGAATCGCCTTTAAAGCACAGGAAGAGGGGCACAACTTCGACAATGACGCACTTGGCCAAAAAGGGCGTATGCGTTTTCTCCTGAATATATTCAGGAGAAAACGCATACGCCCTTTTTGGCCAAACAAGCAAGCGGGCAATGCAAATCTGCACGACAAAGAAGTACCACTTCCCACCGGTCAAAAGGGACATCCACAAAATGTGTAAAAACCAGAAAGGCAAGACAGGCCCTGGAGAACAGGGAGCCTTTTTATGCTGATGGGCGGGATGTAAATTGCCAGCTGCCTCACTGGAGGAGTGCATTGCGTTCCCTAAAACAAGTAAACAACAGAGCTACAGAGCCAAGGGCACTTCCAGTCTAGGGAATATACATTGGGAAAACTGAAAATCAATAAGACAGAGCCACCCACAAATTTAGGGCTGCACTGCTTACAAGAACCTCAACTTGGGTACACCTTAAATATCCCAGGAAATATAAAAATGGTTCAAAAAACTGTGGTATTTATGTCCGATGCAATATCCCTCAGCCATTAAATCAATGTCATAAGACCAGGAGCAGCAAAGTGAGTGGATTCAGGTACGATGATTCTAAGTGAAATAAGTCACACAGAAAAAGAAACTTATCATAAGATATGACTTATGAAGATCCTGTAAACATGGCTACACATGAACTGAGTTAGGAAAGAGAACAGAGTCTCACATTTAGAAAACACTCTTATGCGTGCTTAAGGGGAAAGGAGAGGTGGGGTGATGCATAAAACCAGAGTTTGATATAAGCACAGGTACCATTTCCAAAACCATCTGTGGAATAGACAAGACCTACACCTTCCTCAGTGAAAGGGACTGAAAACCCCATATTTCCCGCAGAGGAATAGATCTGACTAGTAAGAATCTTAAAACCTATGTATTGATATGTCTCTGTAAGGGAATCAAGTGTGTCTAGACTGGCATAAACATGGCAGAGAGAATGAGCTAAAACCCACTATCAAAAGGAATTTCAAAAACAAAACCAAAAAACAGGGAAATTCTTTACATTTCCTTCAGGGTCTCTGATGAAACCTGGAAAAACCCTCTATACAATGACAGCTGGATGTGGCATAATGCTGGACACTTGGGACTGAGAGAATTGGTGAGATTGGGTGAGCTAATGCAGAGCCTTTAAAGCAAAAATGCATGGCCCCCATTCCATGGGTCCCAACTCTCCAGGTTGAAGGGAATATTACTACAGCTATAACATGTACGGGAAACCTAGAGAATGGACACACTGTGAATACAAAAGGTTTCGAAAACTCAACGAGTAGTCCCTCTCCTGGTGCTCCGGTTTGACTTTCCAACTGCTTTACTATCAATCTCCCAACTTGGAGAGAGAGCCCCTTTAACCTCCTGGTTCGCACAGGTTGCCAATTTGGCAGAGGATGGAAGCGAAGAGGGAGAACCAATGAGAGAGTAGCTGTTAGGCATTTGGACGGGCACATGCCACTCTAATTTTCCGGCAGGAAGAAGAATTAACCAGAGTCTCAGCCACACACCGGGAACCAGTATAGGTCCTGAACCAAAATTTTGGACTTGCGTACAGCTCACAAAAAACGAGTTGGAAAATGGAGCTCATGGCCATAGCAATTCACAAACTGGCAGAGTAATAAAGGACAACTCTCGTCCAAAAATCTGTTGAGGGAAGGCAACGAGGCAGACTTGAAAGCCAGGCAGAATAGCAGGAAACAGATTTCAAGAGGTACGTTGGAATTGCTTTTAAAGCACAGGAAGAGGGGCACAACTTCGACAATGACGCAGTTGGCCAAAAAGGGTGTATGCGTTTTCTCCTGAATATATTCAGGAGAAAACGCATACGCCCTTTTTGGCCAAACAAGCAAGCGGGCAATGCAAATCTGCACTACAAAGAAGTATCACTTCCCACCGGTCAAAAGGGCCATCCACAAAATGTGTAAAAACCAGAAAGGCAAGACAGGCCCTGGAGAACAGGGAGCCTTGTTATGCTGATGGGCGGGATGTAAATTGCCAACTGCCTCACTGGAGGAGTGCATTGCGTTCCCTAAAACAAGTAAACAACAGAGCTACAGAGCCAAGGGCCCTCCCAGTTTAGAGAATATACCTTGGGAAAACTGAAAATCAATAAGACAGAGCCACCCCCAAATTTAGGGCTGCACTGCTTACAAGAACCTCAACTTGGGTACACCTTAAATATCCCAGGAAATATAAAAATGGTTCAAAAAACTGTGGTATTTATGTCCGATGGAATATCCCTCAGCCATGAAATCAATGTCATAAGACCAGGAGCAGCAAAGTGAGTGGATTCAGGTACGATGATTCTAAGTGAAATAAGTCACACAGAAAAAGAAACTTATCATAAGATATGACTTATGAAGATCCTGTAAACATGGCTACACATGAACTGAGTTAGGAAAGAGAAGAGTCTCACATTTAGAAAACACTCTTATGCCTGCTGAAGGGGAAAGGAGAGATGGGGTGATGCATAAAACCAGTGTTTGATATAAGCACAGGTACCATTTCCAAAACCAACTGTGGAATAGACAAGACATACACCTTCCTCAGTGAAAGGGACTCAAAACCCCATATTTCCCGCAGAGGAATAGATCTGACTAGTAAGAATCTTAAAACCTATGTATTGATATGTCTCTGTAAGGGAATCAAGTGTGTCTAGACTGGCATAAACATGGCAGAGAGAATCAGCTCAAACCCACTATAAAAAGGAATTTGAAAAACAAAACCAAAAAACAGGGAAATTCTTTTCATTTCCTTCAGGGTCTCTGATGAAACCTGGAAAAACCCTGTCTACAATGACAGCTGGATGTGGCATAAGGCTGGACACTTGGGACTGAGAGGATTGGTGAGATTGGGTGAGCAAATGCAGAGCCTTTAAAGCAAAAATGCATGGCCCCCATTCCATGGGTCCCAACTCTCCAGGTTGAAGGGAATATTACTACAGCTATAACATGTACGGGAAACCTAGAGAATGGACACACTGTGAATACAAAAGGTTTCTAAAACTCAACGAGTAGTCCCTCTCCTGGTGCTCCGGTTTGACTTTCCAACTGCTTTACTATCAATCTCCCAACTTGGAGAGACAGCCCCTTTAACCTCCTGGTTCGCACAGGTTGCCAGTTTGGCAGAGGATGGAAGGGAAGAGGGAGAACCAATGAGAGAGTTACTGTTAGGCATTTGGACGGGCACATGTCACTCTAATTTCCCGGCAGGAAGAAGAATTAACCAGAGTCTCAGCCACCCACCGGGAACCAGTATAGGTCCTGAACCAAAATTTTGGACTTGCGTACAGCTCACAAAAAACGAGTTGGAAAATGGAGCTCAGGGCCACAGCAATTCACAAACTGGCAGAGTAATAAAGGACAACTATCGTCCAAAAATCTGTTGAGGGAAGGCAACGAGGCAGACTTGAAAGCCAGGCAGAATAGCAGGAAACAGATTTCCAGAGGTACGTTGGAATCGCCTTTAAAGCACAGAAAGAGGGGCACAACTTCGACAATGACGCACTTGGCCAAAAAGGGCGTATGCGTTTTCTCCTGAATATATTCAGGAGAAAACGCATACGCCCTTTTTGGCCAAACAAGCAAGCGGGCAATGCAAATCTGCACTACAAAGAAGTACCACTTCCCACAGGTCAAAAGGGACATCCACAAAATGTGTAAAAACAAGAAAGGCAAGACAGGCCCTGGAGAACAGGGAGCCTTGTTATGCTGATGGGCGGGATGTAAATTGCCAGCTGCCTCACTGGAGGAGTGCATTGCGTTCCTTAAAACAAGTAAACAACAGAGCTACAGAGCCAAGGGAACTTCCAGTCTAGGGAATATACATTGGGAAAACTGAAAATCAATAAGACAGAGCCACCCACAAATTTAGGGCTGCACTGCTTACAAGAACCTCAACTTGGGTACACCTTAAATATCCCAGGAAATATAAAAATGGTTCAAAAAACTGTGGTATTTATGTCCGATGGAATATCCCTCAGCCATGAAATCAATGTCATAAGACCAGGAGCAGCAAAGTGAGTGGATTCAGGTACGATGATTCTAAGTGAAATAAGTCACACAGAAAAAGAAACTTATCATAAAATATGACTTATGAAGATCCTGTAAACATGGCTCCACATGAACTGAGTTAGGAAAGAGAACAGAGTCTCACATTTAGAAAACACTCTTATGCCTGCTGAAGGGGAAAGGAGAGATGGGGTGATGCATAAAACCAGTGTTTGATATAAGCACAGGTACCATTTCCAAAACCAACTGTGGAATAGACAAGACATACACCTTCCTCAGTGAAAGGGACTCAAAACCCCATATTTCCCGCAGAGGAATAGATCTGACTAGTAAGAATCTTAAAACCTATGTATTGATATGTCTCTGTAAGGGAATCAAGTGTGTCTAGACTGGCATAAACATGGCAGAGAGAATCAGCTCAAACCCACTATAAAAAGGAATTTCAAAAACAAAACCAAAAAACTGGGAAATTCTTTACATTTCCTTCAGGGTCTCTGATGAAACCTGGAAAAACCCTGTCTACAATGACAGCTGGATGTGGCATAAGGCTGGACACTTGGGACTGAGAGGATTGGTGAGATTGGGTGAGCAAATGCACACCCTTTAAAGCAAAAATGCATGGCCCCCATTCCATGGGTCCCAACTCTCCAGGTTGAAGGGAATATTACTACAGCTATAACATGTACGGGAAACCTAGAGAATGGACACACTGTGAATACAAAAGGTTTCTAAAACTCAACGAGTAGTCCCTCTCCTGGTGCTCCGGTTTGACTTTCCAACTGCTTTACTATCAATCTCCCAACTTGGAGAGACAGCCCCTTTAACCTCCTGGTTCGCACAGGTTGCCAATTTGGCAGAGGATGGAAGGGAAGAGGGAGAACCAATGAGAGAGTAGCTGTTAGGCATTTGGACGGGCACATGTCACTCTAATTTCCCGGCAGGAAGAAGAATTAACCAGAGTCTCAGCCACCCACCGGGAACCAGTATAGGTCCTGAACCAAAATTTTGGACTTGCGTACAGCTCACAAAAAACGAGTTGGAAAATGGAGCTCAGGGCCACAGCAATTCACAAACTGGCAGAGTAATAAAGGACAACTATTGTCCAAAAATCTGTTGAGGGAAGGCAACGAGGCAGACTTGAAAGACAGGCAGAATAGCAGGAAACAGATTTCAAGAGGTACGTTGGAATCGCCTTTAAAGCACAGGAAGAGGGGCACAACTTCGACAATGACGCAGTTGGCCAAAAAGGGCGTATGTGTTTTCTCCTGAATATATTCAGGAGAAAACGCATACTTCCTTTTTGGCCAAACAAGCAAGCAGGCAAAGCAAATCTGCACTACAAAGAAGTATCACTTCCCACCGGTCAAAAGGGACATCCACAAAATGTGTAAAAACCAGAAAGGCAAGACAGGCCCTGGAGAACAGGGAGCCTTGTTATGCTGATGGGCGGGATGTAAATTGCCAACTGCCTCACTGGAGGAGTGCATTGCGTTCCCTAAAACAAGTAAACAACAGAGCTACAGAGCCAAGGGCACTTCCAGTCTAGGGAATATACATTGGGAAAACTGAAAATCAATAAGACAGAGCCACCCCCAAATTTAGGGCTGCACTGCTTACAAGAACCTCAACTTGGGTACACCTTAAATATCCCAGGAAATATAAAAATGGTTCAAAAAACTGTGGTATTTATGTCCGAAGGAATATCCCTCAGCCATGAAATCAATGTCATAAGACCAGGAGCAGCAAAGTGAGTGGATTCAGGTACGATGATTCTAAGTGAAATAAGTCACACAGAAAAAGAAACTTATCATAAGATATGACTTATGAAGATCCTGTAAATATGGCTACACATGAACTGAGTTAGGAAAGAGAACAGAGTCTCACATTTAGAAAACACTCTTATGCCTGCTGAAGGGGAAAGGAGAGGTGGGGTGATGCATAAAACCAGAGTTTGATATATGCACAGGTACCATTTCCAAAACCAACTGTGGAATAGACAAGACCTACACCTTCCTCAGTGAAAGTGACTCAAAACCCCATATTTCCCGCAGATGAATAGATCTGACTAGTAAGAATCATAAAACCTATGTATTGATATGTCTCTGTAAGGGAATCAAGTGTGTCTAGACTGGCATAAACATGGCAGCGAGAATCAGCTCAAACACACGATAAAAAGGAATTTCAAAAAAAAAACCAAAAAAACAGAGAAATTCTTTACATTTCCTTCAGGGTCTCTGATGAAACCTGGAAAAACCCTGTCTACAATGACAGCTGGATGTGGCATAAGGCTGGACACTTGGGACTGAGAGGATTGGTGAGATTGGGTGAGCAAATGCACACCCTTTAAAGCAAAAATGCATGGCCCCCATTCCATGGGTCCCAACACTCCATGAGGAAGGGAATATTACTACGGCTATAACATGTACGGGAAACCTAGAGAATGGACACACTGTGAATACAAAAGGTTTCTAAAACTCAACGAGTAGTCCCTCTCCTGGTGCTCCGGCTTGACTTTCCAACTGCTTTACTATCAATCTCCCAAATTGGAGAGACAGCCCCTTTAACCTCCTGGTTCGCACAGGTTGCCAATTAGGCAGAGGATGGGAGGGAAGAGGGAGAACCAATGAGACAGTAGTTGTTAGGCATTTGTATGGGAACATGTCACAAATTTCCCGGCAGGAAGAAGAATTAACCAGAGTCTCAGCCACCCACCGGGAACCAGTATAGGTCCTGAACCAAAATTTTGGACTTGCGTACAGCTCACAAAAAACGAGTTGGAAAATGGAGCTCAGGGCCACTGCAATTCACAAACTGGCTGAGTAATAAAGGATAACTATCGTCCAAAAATCTGTTGAGGGAAGGCAACGAGGCAGACTTGAAAGACAGGCAGAATAGCAGGAAACAGATTTCAAGAGGTACGTTGGAATCGCCTTGAAAGCACAGGAAGAGGGGCACAACTTCGACAATGACGCAGTTGGCCAAAAAGGGCGTATGCGTTTTCTCCTGAATATATTCAGGAGAAAACGCATACGCCCTTTTTGTCCAAACAAGCAAGCGGGCAATGCAAATCTGCACTACAAAGAAGTATCACTTCCCACCGGTCAAAAGGGACATCCACAAAATGTGTAAAAACCAGAAAGGCAAGACAGGCCCTGGAGAACAGGGAGCCTTGTTATGCTGATGGGCGGGATGTAAATTGCCAACTGCCTCACTGGAGGAGTGCATTGCGTTCCCTATAACAAGTAAACAACAGAGCTACAGAGCCAAGGGCACTTCCAGTCTAGGGAATATACATTGGGAAAACTGAAAATCAATAAGACAGAGCCACCCCCAAATTTAGGGCTGCACTGCTTACAGGAACCTCAACTTGGGTACACCTTAAATATCCCAGGAATTATAAAAATGGTTCAAAAAACTGTGGTATTTATGTCCGATGGAATATCCCTCAGCCATGAAATCAATGTCATAAGACCAGGAGCAGCAAAGTGAATGGATTCAGGTACGATGATTCTAAGTGAAATAAGTCACACAGAAAAAGAAACTTATCATAAGATATGACTTATGAAGATCCTGTAAACATGGCTACACGTGAACTGAGTTAGGAAAGAGAACAGAGTCTCACATTTAGAAAACACACTTATGCCTGCTTAAGGGGAAAGGAGAGGTGGGGTGATGCATAAAACAAGAGTTTGATATAAGCACAGGTACCATTTCCAAAACCAACTGTGGAATAGACAAGACCTACACCTTCCTCAGTGAAAGGGACTCAAAATCCCATATTTCCCACAGAGGAATAGATGTGACTAGTAAGAATCTTAAAACCTATGTATTGATATGTCTCTGTAAGGGAATCAAGTGTGTCTAGACTGGCATAAACATGGCAGAGAGAATGAGCTAAAACCCACTATCAAAAGGAATTTCAAAAACAAAACCAAAAAACAGGGAAATTCTTTACATTTCCTTCAGGGTCTCTGATGAAACCTGGAAAAACCCTGTCTACAATGACAGCTGGATGTGGCATAAGGCTGCACACTTGGGACTGAGAGGATTGGTGAGATTGGGTGAGCAAATGCAGACCCTTTAAAGCAAAAATGCATGGCCCCATTCCATGGGTCCCAACTCTCCAGGTTGAAGGGAATATTACTACAGCTATAACATGTACGGGAAACCTAGAGAATGGACACACTGTGAATACAAAAGGTTTCTAAAACTCAACGAGTGTTCCCTCTCCTGGCGCTCCGGTTTGTCTTTCCAACTGCTTTACTATCAATCTCCCAACTTGGAGAGACAGCCCCTTTAACCTCCTGGTTCGCACAGGTTGCCAATTTGGCAGAGGATGGAAGGGAAGAGTGAGAACCAATGAGAGAGTTACTGTTAGGCATTTGGACGGGCACATGTCACTCTAATTTCCCGGCAGGAAGAAGAATTAACCAGAGTCTCAGCCACCCACCGGGAACCAGTAGAGGTCGTGAACCAAAATTTTGGACTTGCGTACAGCTCACACAAAACGAGTTGGAAAATGGAGCTCAGGGCCACAGCAATTCACAAACTGGAAGAGTAATAAAGGAGAACTATCGTCCAAAAATCTGTTGAGGGAAGGCAACGAGGCAGACTTGAAAGCCAGGCAGAATAGCAGGAAACAGATTTCAAGAGGTACGTTGGAATCGCCTTTAAAGCACAGGAAGAGGGGCACAACTTCGACAATGACGAACTTGGCCAAAAAGGGCGTATGCGTTTTCTCCTGAATATATTCAGGAGAAAACGCATACGCCCTTTTTGGCCAAACACGCAAGCGGGCAATGCAAATCTGCACTACAAAGAAGTATCACTTCCCACTGGTCAATAGGGACATCCACAAAATGTGTAAAAACCAGAAAGGCAAGACCGGCCCTGGAGAACATGGAGCCTTGTTATGCTGATGGGCGGGATGTAAATTGCCAACTGCCTCACTGGAGGAGTGCATTGCGTTCCCTAAAACAAGTAAACAACAGAGCTACAGAGCCAAGGGCACTTCCAGTCTAGGGAATATACATTGGGAAAACTGAAAATCAATAAGACAGAGCCACCCCCAAATTTAGGGCTGCACTGCTTACAGGAACCTCAACTTGGGTACACCTTAAATATCCCAGGAATTATAAAAATGGTTCAAAAATCTGTGGTATTTATGTCCGATGGAATATCCCTCAGTCTTGAAATCAATGTCATAAGACCAGGAGCAGCAAAGTGAATGGATTCAGGTACGATGATTCTAAGTGAAATAAGTCACACAGAAAAAGAAACTTATCATAAGATATCACTTATGAAGAACCTGTAAACATGGCTACACATGAACTGAGTTAGGAAAGAGAACAGAGTCTCACATTTAGAAAACACTCTTATGACTGCTTAAGGGGAAAGGAGAGGTGGGGTGATGCATAAAACCAGAGTTTGATATAAGCACAGGTACCATTTCCAAAGCCAACTGTGGAATAGACAAGACCTACACCTTCCTCAGTGAAAGGGACTCAAAACCCCATATTTCCCACAGAGGAATAGATCTGACTAGTAAGAATCTTAAAACCTATGTATTGATATGTCTCTGTAAGGGAATCAAGTGTGTCTAGACTGGCATAAACATGGCAGAGAGAATGAGCTAAAACCCACTATCAAAAGGAATTTCAAAAACAAAACCAAAAAACAGGGAAATTCTTTACATTTCCTTCAGGGTCTCTGATGAAACCTGGAAAAACCCTGTCTACAATGACAGCTGGATGTGGCATAAGGCTGCACACTTGGGACTGAGAGGATTGGTGAGATTGGGTGAGCAAATGCAGACCCTTTAAAGCAAAAATGCATGGCCCCATTCCATGGGTCCCAACTCTCCAGGTTGAAGGGAATATTACTACAGCTATAACATGTACGGGAAACCTAGAGAATGGACACACTGTGAATACAAAAGGTTTCTAAAACTCAACGAGTGTTCCCTCTCCTGGTGCTCCGGTTTGACTTTCCAACTGCTTTACTATCAATCTCCCAACTTGGAGAGACAGCCCCTTTAACCTCCTGGTTCGCACAGGTTGCCAATTTGGCAGAGGATGGAAGGGAAGAGGGAGAACCAATGAGAGAGTTACTGTTAGACATTTGGATGGGCACATGTCACTCTAATTTCCCGGCAGGAAGAAGAATTAACCAGAGTCTCAGCCACCCACCGGGAACCAGTATAGGTCGTGAACCAAAATTTTGGACTTGCGTACAGCTCACAAAAAACGAGTTGGAAAATGGAGCTCAGGGCCACAGCAATTCACCAACTGGCAGAGTAATAAAGGACAACTATCGTCCAAAAATCTGTTGAAGGAAGGCAACGAGGCAGACTTGAAAGCAGGCAGAATAGCAGGAAACAGATTTCAAGAGGTACGTTGGATTCGCCTTTAAAGCACAGGAAGAGGGGCACAACTTCGACAATGACGAACTTGGCCAAAAAGGGCGTATGCGTTTTCTCCTGAATATATTCAGGAGAAAACGCATACGCCCTTTTTGGCCAAACAAGCAAGCGGGCAATGCAAATCTGCACTACAAAGAAGTATCACTTCCCACCGGTCAAAAGGGACATCCACAAAATGTGTAAAAACCAGAAAGGCAAGACAGGCCCTGGAGAACAGGGAGCCTTGTTATGCTGATGGGCGGGATGTAAATTGCCAACTGCCTCACTGGAGGAGTGCATTGCGTTCCCTATAACAAGTAAACAACAGAGCTACAGAGCCAAGGGCACTTCCAGTCTAGGGAATATACATTGGGAAAACTGAAAATCAATAAGACAGAGCCACCCCCAAATTTAGGGCTGCACTGCTTACAGGAACCTCAACTTGGGTACACCTTAAATATCCCAGGAATTATAAAAATGGTTCAAAAAACTGTGGTATTTATGTCCGATGGAATATCCCTCAGCCATGAAATCAATGTCATAAGACCAGGAGCAGCAAAGTGAATGGATTCAGGTACGATGATTCTAAGTGAAATAAGTCACACAGAAAAAGAAACTTATCATGAGATATGACTTATGAAGATCCTGTAAACATGGCTACACATGAACTGAGTTAGGAAAGAGAACAGAGTCTCACATTTAGAAAACACACTTATGCCTGCTTAAGGGGAAAGGAGAGGTGGGGTGATGCATAAAACAAGAGTTTGATATAAGCACAGGTACCATTTCCAAAACCAACTGTGGAATAGACAAGACCTACACCTTCCTCAGTGAAAGGGACTCAAAATCCCATATTTCCCACAGAGGAATAGATGTGACTAGTAAGAATCTTAAAACCTATGTATTGATATGTCTCTGTAAGGGATTCAAGTGTGTCTAGACTGGCATAAACATGGCAGAGAGAATCAGCTCAAACCCACTATAAAAAGGAATTTCAAAAACAAAACCAAAAAACAGGGAAATTCTTTACATTTCCTTCAGGGTCTCTGATGAATCCTGGAATGACCCTATCTGCAATGACAGCTGGATGTGGCATAAGCCTGCACACTTGGGACTGAGAGGATTGGTGAGATTGGGTGAGCAAATGCAGACCATTTAAAGCAAAAATGCATGGTCCCCATTCCATGGTCCCAACTCTCCATGCTGAAGGGAATATTACTACAGCTATAACATGTACGGGAAACCTAGAGAATGGACACACTGTGAATACAAAAGGTTTCTAAAACTCAACGCGTAGTCCCTCTCCTGGTGCTCCGGTTTGACTTTCCAACTGCTTTACTATCAATCTCCCAACTTGGAGAGACAGCCCCTTTAACCTCCTGGTTCGCACAGGTTGCCAATTTGGCAGAGGATGGAAGGGAAGAGGGAGAACCAATGAGAGAGTTACTGTTAAGCATTTGGACGGGCACATATCACTCTAATTTCCCGGGAGGAAGAAGAATTAACAAGAGACTCAGCCACCCACCGGGAACCAGTATAGGTCCTGAACCAAAATTTTGGACTTGCGTACAGCTCACAAAAAACGATTTGGAAAATGGAGCTCAGGGCCACAGCAATTCACAAACTGGCAGAGTAATAAAGGACAACTATTGTCCAAAAATCTGTTGAGGGAAGGCAACGAGGCTGACTTGAAAGCCAGGCAGAATAGCACGAAACAGATTTCAAGAGGTACGTTGGAATCGCCTTTAAAGCACAGGAAGAGGGGCACAAAATCGACAATGACGCAGTTGGCCAAAAAGGGCGTATGCGTTTTCTCCTGAATATATTCAGGAGAAAACGCATACGCCCTTTTTGGCCAAACAAGCAAGCGGGCAATGCAAATCTGCACAACAAAGAAGTATCACTTCCCAACGGTCAAAAGGGACATCCACAAAATGTGTACAAACCAGAAAGGCAAGACTGGCCCTGGAGAACAGGGAGCCTTGTTATGCTGATGGGCGGGATGTAAATTGCCAACTGCCTCACTGGAGGAGTGCATTGCGTTCCCTAAAACAAGTAAACAACAGAGCTACAGAGCCAAGGGCACTTCCAGTCTAGGGAATATACATTGGGAAAACTGAAAATCAATAAGACAGAGCCACCCCCAAATTTAGGGCTGCACTGCTTACAAGAACCTCAACTTGGGTACACCTTAAATATCCCAGGAAATATAAAAATGGTTCAAAAAACTGTGGTATTTATGTCCGATGGAATATCCCTCAGCCATGAAATCAATGTCATAAGACCAGGAGCAGCAAAGTGAGTGGATTCAGGTACGATGATTCTAAGTGAAATAAGTCACACAGAAAAAGAAACTTATCATAAGATATGACTTATGAAGATCCTGTAAACATGGCTACACATGAACTGAGTTAGGAAAGAGACCAGAGTCTCACATTTAGAAAACACTCTTATGCCTGCTTAAGGGGAAAGGAGAGGTGGGGTGATTCATAAAACAAGAGTTTGATATAAGCACAGGTACCATTTCCAAAACCAACTGTGGAATAGACCAGACCTACACCTTCCTCAGTGAAAGGGACTCAAAACCCCATATTTCCCGCAGAGGAATAGATCTGACTAGTAAGAATCTTAAAACCTATGTATTGATATGTCTCTGTAAGGGAATCAAGTGTGTCTAGACTGGCATAAACATGGCAGAGAGAATCAGCTCAAACCCACTATAAAAAGGAATTTCAAAAACAAAACCAAAAACAGGGAAATTCTTTACATTTCCTTCAGGGTCTCTGATGAAACCCGGAAAAACCCTGTCTACAATGACAGCTGGATGTGGCATAAGGCTGGACACTTGGGACTGAGAGGATTGGTGAGATTGGGTGAGCAAATGCAGACGCTTTAAAGCAAAAACGCATGGCCCCCATTCCATGGGTCCCAACTCTCCAGGTTGAAGGGAATATTACTACGGCTATAACATGTACGGGAAACCTAGAGAATGGACACACTGTGAATACAAAAGGTTTCTAAAACTCAACGAGTAATCCCTCTCCTGGTGCTCCTGTTTGACTTTCCAACTGCTTTACTATCAATCTCCCAACTTGGAGAGACAGCCCCTTTAACCTCCTGGTTCGCAAATGTTGCCAATTTGGCAGAGGATGGAAGGGAAGAGGGAGAACCAATGAGAGAGTTACTGTTAGGCATTTGGACGGGCACATGTCACTCTAATTTCCCGGCAGGAAGAAGAATTAACCAGAGTCTCAGCTAACACTGGGAACCAGTATAGGTCCTGAACCAAAATTTTGGACTTGCGTACAGCTCACAAAAAACGAGTTGGAAAATGGAGCTCAGGGCCACAGCTATTCACAAACTGGCAGAGTAATAAAGGACAACTATCGTCCAAACATCTGTTGAGGGAAGCCAACGAGGCAGACTTGAAAGCCAGGCAGAATAGCAGGAAACAGATTTCCAGAGGTACGTTGGAATCGCCTTTAAAGCACAGGAAGAGGGGCACAACTTCGACAATGACGCAGTTGGCCAAAAAGGGCGTATGCGTTTTCTCCTGAATATATTCAGGAGAAAACGCATACGCCCTTCTTGGCCAAACAAGCAAGCGGGCAATGCAAATCTGCATAACAAAGAAGTATCACTTCCCACCGGTCAAAAGGGACATCCACAAAATGTGTAAAAACCAGAAAGGCAAGACAGGCCCTGGAGAACAGGGAGCCTTGTTATTCTGATGGGCGGGATGTAAATTGCCAACTGCCTCACTGGAGGAGTGCATTGCGTTCCCTAAAACAAGTAAACAACAGAGCTACAGAGCCAAGGGCACTTCCAGTCTAGGGAATATACATTGGGAAAACTGAAAATCAATAAGACAGAGCCACCCCAAATTTAGGGCTGCACTGCTTACAAGAACCTCAACTTGAGTACACCTTAAATATCCCAGGAAATATAAAAATGGTTCAAAAAACAGTGGTATTTATGTCTGATGGAATATCCCTCAGATATGAAATCAATGTCATAAGACCCGGAGCAGCAAAGTGAGTGGATTCAGGTATGATGATTCTAAGTGAAATAGGTCACACCGAAAAAGAAACTTATCATAAGATATGACTTATGAAGATCCTGTAAACATGGCTACACATGAACTGAGTTAGCAAAGAGAACAGAGTCTCACATTTAGAAAACACTCTTATGCCTGCTTAAGGGGAAAGGAGAGGTGGGGTGATGCATAAAACCAGAGTTTGATATAAGCACAGGTACCATTTCCAAAACCAACTGTGGAATAGACAAGACCTACACCTTCCTCAGTGAAAGGGACTCAAAATCCCATATTTCGCGCAGAGGAATAGATCTGACTAGTAAGAATCTTAAAACCTATGTATTGATATGTCTCTGTAAGGGAATCAAGTGTGTCTAGACTGGCATAAACATGGCAGAGAGAATCAGCTCAAACCCACTATAAAAAGGAATTTCAAAAACAAAACCAAAAAACAGGGAAATTCTTTACATTTCCTTCAGGGTCTCTGATGAAACCCGGAAAAACCCTGTCTACAATGACAGCTGGATGTGGCATAAGGCTGGACACTTGGGACTGAGAGGATTGGTGAGATTGGGTGAGCAAATGCAGACCCTTTAAAGCAAAAACGCATGGCCCCCATTCCATGGGTCCCAACTCTCCAGGTTGAAGGGAATATTACTACAGCTATAACATGTACGGGAAACCTAGAGAATGGACACACTGTGAATACAAAAGGTTTCTAAAACTCAACGCGTAGTCCCTCTCCTGGTGCTCCGGTTTGACTTTCCAACTGCTTTACTATCCATCTCCCAACTTGGAGAGACAGTACCTTTAACCAACTGGTTCGCACAGGTTGACAATTTGGCAGAGGATGGAAGGGAAGAGGGAGAACCAATGAGAGAGTAGCTGTTAGGCATTTGGACGGGCACATGTCACTCTAATTTCCCGGCAGGAAGAAGAATTAACCAGAGTCTCAGCCACCCACCGGGAACCAGTATAGGTCCTGAACCAAAATTTTGGACTTGCGTACAGCTCACAAAAAATGAGTTGAAAAAGTGCAGCTCAGGGGCACAGCAATTCAAAAACTGGCAGAGTAATAAAGGACAACTATCGTCCAAAAATCTGTTGAGGGAAGGCAACGAGGCAGACTTGAAAGCGAGGCAGAATAGCAGGAAACAGATTTCAAGAGTTACTTTGGAATCGCCTTTGAAGCACAGGAAGAGGGCCACAACTTCGACAATGACGAACTTGGCCCAAAAGGGCATATGCGTTTTCTCCTGAATATATTCAGGAGAAAACGCATACGCCCTTTTTGGCCAAACAAGCAAGCGGACAATGCAAATCTGCACTACAATGAAGTATCACTTCCCACCGGTCAAAAGGGACATCCACAAAATGTGTAAAAACCAGAAAGGCAAGACAGGCCCTGGAGAACAGGGAGCCTTGTTATGCTGATGGGCGGGATGTAAATTGCCAACTGCCTCACTGGAGGAGTGCATTGCGTTCCCTAAAACAAGTAAACAACAGAGCTACATAGTAAAGGGCACATCCAGTCTAGGGAATATACTTTGGGAAAACTGAAAATCAATAAGACAGAGCCAACCCCAAATTTAGGGCTGCACTGCTTACAAGAACCTCAACTTGGGTACACCTTAAATATCCCAGGAAATATAAAAATGGTTCCAAAAACTGTGGTATTTATGTCCGATGGAATATCCCTCAGCCATGAAATCAATGTCATAAGACCAGGAGCAGCAAAGTGCTTGGATTCAGGTACGATGATTCTAAGTGAAAGAAGTTCCACAGAAAAAGAAACTTATCACAAGATATGACTTATGAAGATCCTGTAAACATGGCTACACATGAACTGAGTTATGAAAGAGAACAGAGTCTCACATTTAGAAAACACTCTTATGCCTGCTGAAGGGGAAAGGAGAGGTGGGGTGATGCATAAAACCAGAGTTTGATATAAGCACAGGTACCATTTCCAAAACCAACTGTGGAATAGAAAAGACCTACACCTTCCTCAGTGAAAGGGACTCAAAACCCCATATTTCCCGCAGAGGAATAGATCTGACTAGTAAGAATCTTAAAACCTATGTATTGATATGTCTCTGTAAGGGAATCAAGTGTGCCTAGACTCGCATAAACATGGCAGAGTGAATCAGCTCAAACACACTATAAAAAGAAATTTCAAAAACAAAAGCAAAAAACAGGGAAATTCTTTACATTTCCTTCAGGGTCTCTGATGAAACCTGGAAAAACCCTGTCTACAATGACAGCTGGATGTGGCATAAGGCAGGACACTTGGGACTGAGAGGATTGGTGAGATTGGGTGAGCAAATGCAGACCCTTTAAAGCAAAAATGCATGGCCCCCATTCCATGGGTCCCAACTCTCCAGGTTGAAGGGAATATTACTACAGCTATAACATGTACGGGAAACCTAGAGAATGGACACACTGTGAATACAAATGGTTTCTAAAACTCAACGAGTAGTCCCTCTCCTGGTTCTCCGGTTTGACTTTCCAACTGCTTTACTATCAATCTCCCAACTTGGAGAGACAGCCCCTTTAACCTCGTGGTTCGCACAGGTTGCCAATTTGGCAGAGGATGGAAGGGAAGAGGGAGAACCAATGAGAGAGTTACTGTTAGGCATTTGGACGGGCACATGTCACTCTAATTTCCCAGCAGGAAGAAGAATTAACCAGAGTCTCAGCCACCCACCGGGAACCAGTATAGTTTCTGAACCAAAATTTTGGACTTGCGTACAGCTCACAAAAACCGAGTTGGAAAATGGAGCTCAGGGCCACAGCAATTCACAAACTGGCAGAGTAATAATGGACAACTATCGTCCAAAAATCTGTTGAGGGAAGGCAACGAGGCAGACTTGAAAGCCAGGCAGAATAGCAGGAAACAGATTTCAAGAGGTACGTTGGAATCGCCTTTAAAGCACAGGAAGAGGGGCACAACTTCGACAATGACGCAGTTGGCCAAAAAGGGCGTATGCGTTTTCTCCTGAATATATTCAGGAGAAAACGCATACGCCCTTTTTGGCCAAACAAGCAAGCGGGCAATGCAAATCTGCACTACAAAGAAGTATCACTTCCCACCGGTCAAAAGGGACATCCACAAAATGTGTAAAAACCAGAAAGGCAAGACAGGCCCTGGAGAACAGGTAGCCTTGTTATGCTGATGGGCGGGATGTAAATTGCCAGCTTCCTCACTGGAGGAGTTCATTGCATTACCTAAAACAAGTAAACAACAGAGCTACAGAGCCAAGGGCACTTCCAGTCTAGGGAATATACATTGGGATAACTGAAAATCAATAAGACAGAGCCACCCCCAAATTTAGGGCTGCACTGCTTACAAGAACCTCAACTTGGGTACACCTTAAATATCCTAGGAAATATAAAAATGGTTCAAAAAACTGTGGTATTTTTGTACGATGGAATATCCCTCGGCCATGAAATCAATGTCATAAGACCAGGAGCAGCAAAGTGAGTGGATTCAGGTACGATGATTCTAAGTGAAATAAGTCACACACAGAAAAAGAAACTTATCATAAGATATGACTTATGAAGATCCTGTAAACATGGGTACACATGAACTGATTTAGGAAAGAGAACAGAGTCTCACATTTAGAAAACACTCTTATGCCTGCTGAAGGGGAAAGGAGAGGTGGGTTGATGCATAAAACCAGAGTTTGATATAAGCACAGGTACCATTTCCAAAACCAACTGTGGAATAGACAAGACCTACACCTTCCTCAGTGAAAGGGACTCAAAACCCCATATTTCCCGCAGAGGAATAGATCTGACTAGTAAGAATCTTAAAACCTATGTATTGATATGTCTCTGTAAGGGAATCAAGTGTGTCTAGACTGGCATAAACATGGCAGAGAGAATCAGCTCAAACCCACTATAAAAAGGAATTTCAAAAACAAAACCAAAAAACAGGGAAATTCTTTCCATTTCCTTCAGGGTCTCTGATGAAACCTGGAAAAACCCTGTCTACAATGACAGCTGGATGTGGCATAAGGCTGGACACTTGGGACTGAGAGGATTGGTGAGATTGGGTGAGCAAATGCAGACCCTTTAAAGCAAAAATGCATGGCCCCCATTCCATGGGTCCCAACTCTCCAGGTTGAAGGGAATATTACTACAGCTATAACATGTACGGGAAACCTAGAGAATGGACACACTGTGAATACAAAAGGTTTCTAAAACTCATCGAGTAGTCCCTCTCCTGGTGCTCCGGTTTGACTTTCCAACTGCTTTACTATCAATCTCCCAACTTGGAGAGACAGCCACTTTAACCTCCTGGTTCGCACAGGTTGCCAATTTGGCAGAGGATGGAAGGGAAGAGGGAGAACCAATGAGAGAGTTACTGTTAGGCATTTGGACGGGCACATGTCACTCTAA